>NW_027069683.1:480821-541365 GCF_002906115.3 Quercus suber | reverse complement strand
GACGTAGTAAATTGGAAGTTTCTTCCCAAAACTCTGACTAAAGTTGGCATCCCACAAAATTTATTGAATGGATTGAGGCTTGCATTACCTCTCCCCATTTTCCAGTTGTCATTAATTTCTCTCTGGTGGGCTACATAAAAGGGAGAAGAGGCTTGAGGCAAGGTGATCCATTGTCACCATATCTTTTTTTATCATAGCTATGCAAGTATTTTAAAACTGATGAGCAAGGTGGCTGAAATGAAGGTTCCATCCTAGATGTGAGAAAGTAGCCCTATCTCACTTGTGTTCTGCAAAAGATTTGATGTTTTTTGCAGTTGCTAAAGAAGGAACTGTTCAAGCTATTTAGCAAAGTCGAATTTGATTTTCATGTCATTGAAGACCAAATCAAGACATTGATTTTCAAAGAAAATCATAGGAATACGTCAAGGTATAGATTGCTAGAAAAAAAATTGTGGGTTTGACTTTGAAGCAATTAATATGGAATTCAAATTCAAATTCTGACTTCTTGTGTAATCTGCATTATAAATATAGTTTCTATTGTAATGTATTATCAAGAAAAGTGAACAAGAAAATGTAGCCATTTTTGGCTCTTGTTTCACGGTTGTGGGCCACAGGGCCGAACCACGTGAACTATCTTGTTTCCTCTTTCTTTTTTCTCTATCACTTTATCAAAAAATTTTACATATTATTAGAGTGGGTCGATCTTACTTGAATCTTGTCAATTACATTGTCAATCTTCCTTTATTTTTCTACCTCCCCTTTCTTCCTAATTTTAATAGGAAATAGTTTTGCTTCCTTGTGCATATTAGTAATTTTATCTATACATTTCTTTTTTCTTTTTTTGTTTTTTTGTAAACCGGAATTTCATTAAAAACTAAGAATTACAAAGTCTAGGGTGTACAACACTCCAAGCATCAGCTAAAAGCTGGTACAAAATACAAGGAGGAGGACTAGGTTGCAAAACAAGGGAATTTGAATTATGAGTTCCTTCCTTGGCCAAAATATCTGCACAATGATTCCCCTCACGGTGAATGTGGTCAATACGGTGACGAGACTGATTGCTAGAGAAAATCATTAGATTAGTTAATAAGTCAAGCAATTGGTTGCAAAAGATAATTTTGGGATTGAAGCAATCAATATGTAATTCAGATTCAAAGTATTGCTAACTTTTGTATGTAATTTCTATAATAAATATAAATTCCACATTAATGTATTATTAAGAAAATTGAATCAGAAAATGTAACCATTTGAGCTTGTCCCAATGGATGGAGCCATGCAAGCCACAAGGCTGAAACATGTAAAATGCTAAGGGTAAAGTGTCGTTCTCTAATGTGCCCAAGGTGCTGAAGACTAATTTTGGGAATTTTAAAGTTGGGTAAATTATAAGTTTGGTCCTTAACCTTTACACCAAATGCCAATTTAGTTCCTAACGTTTTAAATGTGTCAGTCTAGTCCCTAATCTTTTGGTATTGTGTCAAAATAGTCCTTAACATTAAATGATTAATGGAAAATGCTTACATGACTAACGGTTAAAATAAAAAAATTATTTTTATGCCAAATCAGATGATGCCATTTTGAATATTTTTAAAGAACAGTTTATGTTAAAATTGGGATTTCAAAACTAGTTTATGTTAATAAATCATTCACTCAAATCTTTACTTGAGCCTTGTGAAGAAATCGCAACTTTTTATGGACATCTATTTGGTTGCTGAGAAACTTAAGAAAAACAATGGAAACTACGATCTTGAATATTTGTTTTGTGATTTTTCCATGTTTTCAAAAATTGAAGGTTTTCTTCTACTGTGCCGGAGATAACTGAGCTATAGATCTAGAATATGATTGCATTAGGTTCAAATTGAAGTAATATTGTTCAGTCAATTTAATGATAGGGTTAAATGTATGGAATAAATCTATTAATTATAATCATTTTTCATTGTTGATTAACCAAACCCCAACTCCCAAGTGTTCTACACTCAAAAGGAGAAAATCAAGCCAAAGAAAGTGAAGCACAAAACCTTGCTGATTCCTTCTTTTCTTACAAGTTTGATTGCCAAAACCAGCAAGAACCAACAAGTTATTCCAAAGCTTGAAGAATTTCTTGGTGACTCATAGTCTAATTGGAAAGCAATTGAGAGGTCCACATTCTCGACATTGATGCTTTAGAATTCAGATGATCATAGGTCGCTTGTATGGAGTACAACGATTTTGAGACCCCAATTTTAACAAAAACTTTTTTTTTTAAATAAAATTTTATTCCAAGTAACTGTACGCATGTCATCTAATGTGGCATAATAATAATTTTATTATTTTGACTGTTAGTCATCTCAATATTTTCCATTCATCACTTAATGACATTGTTCAGTTAGTTTAATGATAGGGATAAATGTATGGAATAAATCTATTAATTATAATCATTTTTCATTGTTGATTAACCAAACCCCAACTCCCAAGTGTTCTACACTCAGAAGGAGAAAATCAAGCCAAAGAAAGGGAAGCACAAAACCTTGCCGATTCCTTCTTTTCTTACAAGTTTGATTGCCAAAACCAACAAGAACCAACAAGTTATTCCAAAGCTTGGAGACTTTCTTGGTGACTCATAGTCTAATTGGAAAGCAATTGAGAGGTCCTCATTCTTGACATTGATGCTTTAGAATTCAGATGATCATAGGTCGCTTGTATGGAGTACAACGATTTTGAGACCCCAATTTTAACAAAAACTTTTTTTTTTTTTTAAATAAAATTTTATTCCAAGTAACTGTACGCATGTCATCTAATGTAGCATAATAATAATTTTATTATTTTGACTGTTAGTCATCTCAGTATTTTCCATTAATCACTTAATGACAAGAACTATTTTGACACAACACTAAAATGTTAAGGATTAAATTGACGCATTTAAAACATTAGGGACCAAATTGACATTCGATGTAAAGGTTAAGGACCAAACTTATAATTTACCCTTTAAAGTTTAAAGCTGGCTCTATTCTTGCGAAATAATTAGGATGGCCCCTTATCTCTAGTAAATTGACTAATAAAGATTGCAAGTTGTTGATAAATGAGATAACTGCCAAAATCAATTCTTGGCTTGCTAATAAATTATCATTTACTGGCAAATTACAGCTTAATCACTCTGTTTACCATCAATTTTATCATATGTTGCATAGTTGCGCTCACTGTTTTGTCATTTGCTGGCATTAATCGTGAATGATTCATAAGGCCTTTCAAAACTGGCTTCTCAAAATGTTACAAAGTGGTCGTACCTTGCAACTGTATTTATTACAAGAATGAAAATCAAATGAATAGATGACAGATGAAGTGAGGACAAGAAAATTGTGAGCTTAAAGGTCATATATTGCAAAGAGCATCTTTCATGTTTCTTTTTATTGATTATTCCATGCTCAAATTACAAGAGAATTAAGTACTAATAATGCCATTCGTGGCTTTGCAATGCAAATGCATCAACCAGATTGGTTTGGTGCTGAAAACGTTATAAAGCTTTTTATCAAACGAATTATTCAATTGTCACAAATAAAACACCTAAAAACTACATTGAACACCTACAAACATGCATTCTCCCTGAAATTTTCCATTTAATAGCATCTTTATTTTCCTCTGGATTGAGAAGTTGTGGAAGGACATCTAACTACAGATGGATAAACTAATAGAAGCCAGGGGAAGATCTTGCAACTTGGATAGCGAACTGCTAACAAGGACTCAGTATGCCATCTCTCTCCGCAATATTCAGGTCCATTTTTACCTGCNATTCAAGCAGCAGCCCACATTAGTTAAATACTACACTCAAAATGAATAAACAATAGCATGACTATTTAAAGCATAATATTTGGAAGTGCAATACAAAATCCATAAAAAAATAAAAGAAAGCACAATACCCACCACCAAAGAAAGAACATAATATTTCCATAAATCGTGCTTACTCCAATACTAAATCCATTAAAAATAAAGTGAAATGGAACATCCCAACATTAGTAGAAAATATTTGAGTTCTCAAAACATGCTACCAGTTTTTGCAGACATCCTCCTCAAGAAGTTTTGGGGAACTGGAGGAAAGTTGACATGAAGTCTTGGATGCATTAGCACATGAGTACCTGTAAGAACAATCATATAGTGGAATGGAGTCATATATGTCACTCTGCAAACAATCAAAGAGAAACACACAAAGGTAGCTGTAGCTCTAGGATCTCACAAACTCAACAGAGACTGCAACCTCTCCCCTTGAGTTGCCAAGTCACCCAGCACTGTTTGCATCCTCACAGCAATGATCCTCAATCGATCATATCTCCCTTTAAGAACTTCACCTGTCTTCCTAGATGGTAATGGATCAAACTCTTCATCCAGTTCATCTTCATTTGTTGTATTAGCATGCATCCACATGAGGAGGAAGTCTTGGTCTCTTTCTATAACGCCAACGCCCAGTTAAGAAAAGGCAGATAAATATTCCAGGTAATATTACTTATGAAAAGCAAACCACTAATAGGAATATTATGTAAATCAAAATAGTAGTAGCAGGATTTGCCCAATTGCGTATCTTTTTAAACCAATTGATTATAGCAAGAAAACTAGTCAAGAATGTTATGACTCTATCATAATTTGCTTTGCTTCTCCTAGGAATGGCAACGGGTCGGGTTTAGGCCGGGTTTTTGTATACCCAGACCCAACCCGCAGGCCAAGACTCGTGGCTCGGATTCGGCCCGTTTAGTAAACGGATTTTTTTCCGAGGCCCAGACCCGCCCCCGCAGGCCCCCGTTAAGCCTAACCAGAAAGAAAGCTTTTTTGAAACAAGCCCCAAACTCAACATCAAACCCACGGCCAAACAAACAATCCCAAAAATCCCTTCTTTTCAAATCTCCACACTCACACCGAAATAATTTTTTTTTAAAAAAAAAATCCCATTTTTCAATCCTCAAACCTAGAAATAACCAAACCAGCGGAGGAGATTTCAGATCAAACAAAAAATAAATATAAAGAAAAAGATTAAAAAAAAAAGAAAGAAATGGAGAGAGAAGAGAGTCTTAGCCCTAAGTTGGAGATCAGAGAGAGAGAGAGAGCTGAAGGTCTTTAGCCTTGGGTTTTAGAGGCGTGGCTCAGAGTGAGGTCGAGGAGTGACTGTGAGGCTGAGGCATGGCTCAGAGTGACTATGAGGCCGAGGCATGGCTCAGAGTGAGGCCGAGGAGTGACTCAAAGTGAGGCCGAGGCGTGGTTGCATGCTCGTGCGTGGTTGCGTGAGTGACAGAGAGATTAAGGGCGTGCGTGAATGACAGAGAGAGAGATTGAGGGTTAGGGAGATGCAAATGGGTACTGGGTTAGTGAATTAAGGAGTTAGGGTTTACAAGTTACAACTACATATATATATATATATATATATTAGGGGTGGTTTTAGTAATTGCATGGTAACTGGGTCATATCCGAGTTGGGTTTCGGGTTTTTTTTATAAAACCCAGACCTAACCCGGACCTACTTTGGTTTTTTTTTTTTAAAAACCCATACTCGACCCTATTCTTTATCGGGCCGGGTCGGGCCGGGTATCCACGGGTCGGATCTAAATTGTCATTCCTAGCTTCTCCTTATGCTACACGTTTGTGATCCAACATCTAGCATGTATTCAATGACCTCCTTCTTTAATGGTGGCTCAGAATTGCTTAACGTCAAAGAGATCAAGTAAACAACTTGTCGCCTAAAAGCGTTAAGTTGATATATTGATAGTGGGCTTAAGTAGTGCATCTTAGGAAGCAGTGGTTGCAAATAAGTATTAATTGTATTAATCAAAGAAAATCTTACAGCCAATTAAACTTCTCCCATCTTTTTTTAACCTAGAAGCTTGTATGACTACAAGTGGATAAGAAAGTGTATAAACACAATTCATCTCAAGTGTGGATAGGCGAATCCTTACCCTCCCAATCCTTTGATGCCATGGCCCTCGAACAAAATCCACTCCTTGTAAATGACCATTATCAAAAACTCCAATTGAAATGACAGTACATGGATCATAAACATCCGAGTGTCTGCACCCACCGTGAGCCATATTTAGCCACACAATATGCATTTATGCGATTCTCCATTGGCTTCATTACTGACAACCCAAATAGCTTTCAAGATGCCCAAATGGTAAACACTAATGATAGGTCTCCATAATGGTTTTGCGGTTGGCCTAAGGTCATTGCTATATTAGGTGCACTCATCAAGAACTCAACTGGATACTAGTGATCCCTTTTGAACAGAGGTCGCAGAAGGCCCTTATTACACTAGGCACTCTCCACACTTTTTGTGGTTGGCTCGAACCTTCGCTAGAAGCCTGGCGACTCAATTCCTTCTCTTGAACTTGTAAGTTTCATCTTTCATCGGTTTTCTATTTAGTAGTTTGGTATGGAAACTTAATATCATTTCTCCCGTTAATATTTAGGTTTTAGAGATGGAGGCTAGGAGAAGAAGCAAGTTGAGATTAGAAAAGCTGCTACTCTTCGTGCTCAACAGTTAGGTGGGTTGTTGGTTTCTCTTGCGATAGTTGGCCAGAAAAGGAAACAACCGATGGACAAGGGCCAATCTAGTAAGAAGGTCCAAGGTCCTTATGACCGTCTGGATCAGGAGGAGATGTTNAAAAGGGATCACTAGTATCCAGTTGAGGAAGTCTTCTTGTTCAGGGGTAATCATCAGGCGAGCTTGGGCTAAAAAAAAAAAAAAAAAAAAACCAAGTTAACTTAGCAATGATGTAGCAAAACCGACGGTTAAAGTAACATGGCAAACAATTGGGAAACCGACGACTCACCAGACTTATCCATAATCCCCTAAGCATGGCCATAAGCCTCACCTATACTCTCCTACTCGTCGAGTTTACATACCCAATTAACCCCCTGGACAAAGAAAAACCTACTCTTCCATAGACGGTTAGAATCGGCCATGTCTGATACTCGCCTTAGTGGTGCCCAACAACACACGAAGTTATAAAATCCCTTCGATGCCAATATCTCTTGAGGCTTGTAGCAATAAAAAACTCCTCAAGAGAGAGGGCCCGACGGCCTCCACCCATCTGTCCCTACAACACTTCAGCCCCTATGAATATTCTCCAAGCATTGGGGGTTATCTGACAAACGGATATACCCAAGTGATCCGTTAACTTGCAATGAAGATAACCAAGAGACAACCTTAGCCCTGCAATGAAAGTTACCTCATAAAAACTGATGTCACTCAATTCCTCTATGTAACACCCCCCCCCCCTCCCTAAAAGCCTTCTAAATGGGGATGTCGTTGAGAATCTAGAAATGAGGGCAAAGTTTATCAAAAACCTCCTTCGTCATTTTTGGAGGAAAACCGTTTACTGACCAAATTCGAGGAAGGACAATTTTCCTATAGCCCCACCCTGATGGATTGGCAATACCCTCTTCCTCAAGGGGTGAATCTGCCAACAACTCTTTCTCAGAGCTAGATTGGTTATCTAATACAAATACGTATCCCTATGGGTAGACCTCATCATCGCTCGATTCCAAATGGACTGACAATAAACGCTTACTCGTCACTTTACTACTTCCTAACATTCCCTCACCTACAAGCGACAAATGGAAACTAAGATTCCACTCACACGTCTCCCAAACATAGAACTGACGACTACTTATCAAAATAAGGTAAGTAAAGTATATCAAAAAAGAAAACTTAGGTGATAGTAACAATGGCGGAGTGAGCGACTAATGGTAGGAACCAACGGTTCTTTAAGGCGACCAATGATAAACTAGTTGGGCCCAAAGATAAACTAACTAGACAATGTCAATACCGAAGGGTGAAGGTACCGATGGGATGACAAGGACGAACACTGACGAGGGTGACGAGCATGCCGTTAGGATGACAAGCATACCGACGAGTGAAGGTACCGATGGATAACAAGCACATCGACAGGTAAGGACGAACACCGACGAGGGTGACGAGCATGCCGATAGGATGACAAGCACACCAACGGGTAAAGACGAACATCGACTAGGAATGACAATGGGCCGGGTTCGAGGCAAGTTTCTTTATGCTCGAACTCGCCCTATAGGTCCATACTCGTTACCTGAATCTGGCCCGTACAACAAACATGTGTTTTTATGCCTACCCCGACATGACTAGTTAGGGCTCAATCCGTTGCCCAAATCATGGCCCAATAATATATATATATATATATATATATATATTGAAACCTATATTGTGGCCCAAACTAGAAAAAAAAATCATTTTTGCCTAGATTCAAGCCCTATGACGTCTAAATTCAAGCCCATATAATGTGGCATAAATGTCAAATCAGTCCAAATACCATTACAAACCTATTAATTATAAATCAATAAATCACCTATTAATTTTAAATCTATAAATCAATAAATCATAGCTAAGATCATCTGCTAAACATAAAAATAAAATAAATCCAACAAGTCCAATAAATAAGTCCAACATGTCCAAGAAGTTAATCGAACAAGTCCAACAAGTCCAAGAAATTAAAAAGCTATAAAATAAATCCCACAAGTTTAGGATAATTACAAACCAACAAGTTAATCCAACAAGTCCATGAAATTAAAAAGCTACTAAATTAATACAACAAGTCTAATCCTCTACAACTGTAACAAACTCCCATCCTCTTCATTAGGCTCCCCATTATCAAGAATTGATTGAAGTGTACAATCTCCCAGCATAGTTGAAGAACCTACAACAACAATGAATTAAAAAATGAAGTAAACTTCATCAAATAATAACTAGCAAATATGAAAATACAATTTTGATTTCATTTTATAAATACAAATTATACAATTGCTAACCTTTGATTTTACTACGTAACCAATTTTGAGCACACATCATTGCCTCTATAATTTTGGGATGAAGCTAACTATGGTGTGGACTTAACAGTCTCCCATTAGTGCTAAAGGCAGATTCTGAAACAACAATTGTGATATAAATGACTAAAATATTTCTTGCAATCCTATGTAAAGTAGGATACTTGAGACCATTATTTTTCCACCATGCCAAAATATTAAAGCCCTCATTCCTCTTCAACACTCCCTCATCAATAAAATGATCAAATTCCATTCTAGCACTCTCATGTTTCTTTGAAGTACTTGAACTATTGTTGACAAACAAATCAAAAGATGACATTGCCCCACTCAACCTATGTTTAATTTGTGCCACATCAATTGAAGTACTTGTAGGCATATGAGAACTTCTTTCGTTATCTACAGGGGACTCATCTACATCTTCATACTCATCAAGCAATTCATAATAAAGGTTCTTAATTTTTTTCAATCTCCTAATTAGAATTATTACCATAAATGTTAGGATAATAAAACTCCAACTACATCATCTTATATCTTGGATCCAAGATGGCAGCAATAACCATAACAATATTAACATTAGCCCAATAAGAATTAAATTTAGCAAGTATGCTTTCTACCATCCTACTTATCATCTTATTTAAAGACAAACTCCATTCATTCAATGCTATTTTCAATTCACACACCAAAGTAAAATATATATTAGTTGCAGGGCACTTACAACCAGAGAATAACTAAGTCACACTATAAAACAACTCCAATCTCCCACAAATGTCATTAGCTACCTCCCAATCATAATCATGTGATAAACAAATATAAGATGCTTCACATTTAGCCAAACGAGAGAAAACGTCTTTATAAATCAATGCAGTAGAAAGCATTAAGTAAGTTGAATTCCAGCGTGTCTTACAATCTAAGATCAACTCTTTGACGTGTATTTTCATCAAATTTCTACCTCCTTTTTGGTGAAATAGCCCAGTAAATCACACTATCACGAATCCTTTCAATACCATCACCAATAAGAGACAACTCAACTTTAACAATCAAATTCAAAATATGTGTAGCATACCTCATATGCAACATAGATCCACTTAACATAAAAGAACTAGTATCAAACTTGTTCAATAGAAGTCTTATCATGACATCATTAGTACTACAATTATTGTGGACAAGTTCCTATCAATGTTTCACTCTAAAAAACAATTAACAAGGACATCAGCAAAAACATTTTTTGNCTAAAAAAAAAAAAAAAAAAAAACCAAGTTAACTTAGCAATGATGTAGCAAAACCGACGGTTAAAGTAACATGGCAAACAATTGGGAAACCGACGACTCACCAGACTTATCCATAATCCCCTAAGCATGGCCATAAGCCTCACCTATACTCTCCTACTCGTCGAGTTTACATACCCAATTAACCCCCTGGACAAAGAAAAACCTACTCTTCCATAGACGGTTAGAATCGGCCATGTCTGATACTCGCCTTAGTGGTGCCCAACAACACACGAAGTTATAAAATCCCTTCGATGCCAATATCTCTTGAGGCTTGTAGCAATAAAAAACTCCTCAAGAGAGAGGGCCCGACGGCCTCCACCCATCTGTCCCTACAACACTTCAGCCCCTATGAATATTCTCCAAGCATTGGGGGTTATCTGACAAACGGATATACCCAAGTGATCCGTTAACTTGCAATGAAGATAACCAAGAGACAACCTTAGCCCTGCAATGAAAGTTACCTCATAAAAACTGATGTCACTCAATTCCTCTATGTAACACCCCCCCCCCTCCCTAAAAGCCTTCTAAATGGGGATGTCGTTGAGAATCTAGAAATGAGGGCAAAGTTTATCAAAAACCTCCTTCGTCATTTTTGGAGGAAAACCGTTTACTGACCAAATTCGAGGAAGGACAATTTTCCTATAGCCCCACCCTGATGGATTGGCAATACCCTCTTCCTCAAGGGGTGAATCTGCCAACAACTCTTTCTCAGAGCTAGATTGGTTATCTAATACAAATACGTATCCCTATGGGTAGACCTCATCATCGCTCGATTCCAAATGGACTGACAATAAACGCTTACTCGTCACTTTACTACTTCCTAACATTCCCTCACCTACAAGCGACAAATGGAAACTAAGATTCCACTCACACGTCTCCCAAACATAGAACTGACGACTACTTATCAAAATAAGGTAAGTAAAGTATATCAAAAAAGAAAACTTAGGTGATAGTAACAATGGCGGAGTGAGCGACTAATGGTAGGAACCAACGGTTCTTTAAGGCGACCAATGATAAACTAGTTGGGCCCAAAGATAAACTAACTAGACAATGTCAATACCGAAGGGTGAAGGTACCGATGGGATGACAAGGACGAACACTGACGAGGGTGACGAGCATGCCGTTAGGATGACAAGCATACCGACGAGTGAAGGTACCGATGGATAACAAGCACATCGACAGGTAAGGACGAACACCGACGAGGGTGACGAGCATGCCGATAGGATGACAAGCACACCAACGGGTAAAGACGAACATCGACTAGGAATGACAATGGGCCGGGTTCGAGGCAAGTTTCTTTATGCTCGAACTCGCCCTATAGGTCCATACTCGTTACCTGAATCTGGCCCGTACAACAAACATGTGTTTTTATGCCTACCCCGACATGACTAGTTAGGGCTCAATCCGTTGCCCAAATCATGGCCCAATAATATATATATATATATATATATATATATTGAAACCTATATTGTGGCCCAAACTAGAAAAAAAAATCATTTTTGCCTAGATTCAAGCCCTATGACGTCTAAATTCAAGCCCATATAATGTGGCATAAATGTCAAATCAGTCCAAATACCATTACAAACCTATTAATTATAAATCAATAAATCACCTATTAATTTAAATCTATAAATCAATAAATCATAGCTAAGATCATCTCAACGATGTCATTAACAAACCCAAAGTTATTAAAAAAAAAAAAAAATTGGACTAAAACAATGTGATAGGTGACCTAATCCCTCAGTTTTTAACACTGAATCGCGTTTAATCACAAGTTATTTTACTAAAAATAACATTTTATAAATTATTAAAAAATAAATAAATAACTAAGAAGCCCTTTTCATGCAATAAAATATAAATCGTAAACATAGAGCTTAAGGGATTAGATTGAGAGTTGTGAGCAACGAACCTGTGACGAACTTGAGGTTGGCGGTGACAAAGCTTAAGGGCTAACAGTGAGATTGAGTGATGGTTGGTGTTGACAAAGCTTGAGGGTGAGACTTAAGAGTGAGTGAGAGGGCGGCTGGGTTGGCTGAGTGAAATGAAAGGGAATTAGGGTTTATAAGTTTATATATGTATGTGTGTGTGTGTGTGGTTTTTTTTGGTAATTTACATTTAAGCGGGTCAGGTCTGGGTTCGAGTTTGGGCCAGGTATTACCAAAACCTAGACTGGACTCGGACCCACTTCAGGTTTTATTTTAAAAACCCAGACTCGACCCTATTGTTTATCGGGTCAGTAAGACCCGACCCATTAGGGTTGAGTGGGTACCCGTAGGTCAGGTAACAATTGTCATCCTTAACACCGACGAGGACGACGAATATATCGACGGGTAAGAACACTTGTCCTCCACGGTATATGTGTGTTCCCCACTCATGTATCTCAATATGGAAAGAATTTGCACTTCACATCTAAAGAGCTTACTACACGGTCGTATCTTCCCCGTATGGGAAAAAAAACCCTAAGATCTTGAGGCTTTAACCCCAAATCTTCTTTATAAGGAAAGATCCTACATTCAAGGGATCTTGGTGTGCCGTACACCACTATATAAGTACCAAGCTTCCTCTCCCTCAAGGTATGTGAAATTTCCTAACTTTCACACTATTTAGTTTTTGGAGATCCTTCTATCACTAACTTAACCATTGGATGGTCTTTGGTCGACATCCCACCAGTGCTATCTGTTGGTTCTTTGTTCTCTTATTCTTCAAGTACTATAATTAAAACGTGTGTGACGATCAACTCACTGGCGATTTTTGTGCTTCATTAATACCTACTAAAGATATCCTCATATTAATCTTACTAGCAAACTTGACTTGCTTTTGTTTAGCTTTTAATTCTTCAGGCATTTCAAGATTTTACCACTTATAATCTACTCCTTATAATCTTTTATCCATCATATGAGAAGGAAGGAAGTTTAAGAATCACATGAATAGGTATTGAGGTTCATTAACTCTCAATAGATAGATAGGTATTAAGAAGGTATTAGGACTTGTAGTTTCAATTTTTATTGAGCAGTCTTGTATCTTCAATAATACCACTTGTTATTCAAATCAAGGTCTTATTGAACACACTTAAAAACTAACACTTAGGCTGTGTTTGTTTCGGGTGAAAATCACTTTCGAAAATGCTTTTCTGTAAATGCGGTTATTTGGTTGCACATGGAAAATAAATTTTCCGGAAATGCTTTTCAGTTGACCGTGAGTCAAAGTGAAAATCACTTCCGTTTTTATTTTACCTTCAAATATCATTTTTCGAAACAACAGAGAGAGAGAGAGAGAGAGAGAGAGAGAGAGAGAGAGAGAGAGAGAGAGAGAGAGAGAGAGAGAGAGAGAGAGAGCGCGAGTCGCGAGCTCGAATCGCCGCCCCAAGCCCAGAGCAACTGCACGAGCACCCCTCCACGCGACAGTGAGAGAAAGCCCATCGCCGGCGACCCACGAGCCTTCGACTTCGTCGGCGACCCAGAGCCGTCGACCTTCGACCCAGACCCATCGCCACGAACCCATGAACCCATCGCCTTCGACCTTCGACCTAGACCCATCGCCACNTGTGGTGGTGGTGGAAAATAGTATTTCGAATGTTACCAAACACATGAAAATATTTTCTAGAACAATTTTCATAATGCAACTAAACACTTGAAAATATCCTTTCCGAAAATAGCATTTTTGGAAAATAAATATTTTCTGGAAAATATTTTATGGGAACCAAACACAGCCTTAAGTACATAAAAAGTGCGTTTTGCCTATAGGATATGTCAATCACATAAAATGATACCTTACAAATCTCAACTTAATATCAAACAATGGTTAACGACATGGATGGACCTTTTAACACAAATTGTATTATAAAGTTTTGCTCCAAACATGTTCAAAGCTTTTGGCTTCAATCCCCAATAAATAACATGTGCTCCTATCATGTACATTGCATATGATTCATTTGGTTGGTTGGGTTAAGTGAGTCATGTGTATTATACATGATAATGACTCATATTATCTTCCTATTAGGAGTTGAAATCAATGGCTTTAAACATGTTTAGAGCCAAACTTTTTTCAACTTATGATGAGTATGGTTACAACTTTGTGCTTTTTGCCTTTTGTCTTAACTTGATTTTCATAATATAATTTTAATTCTTTTTAGAAATAAGTTAACTTTTAACTTTTTTTTTTGTCTCACATTATGTAAATAAGTTACTGGAAATAAGCTGTTCTCAAATGGACACTTATTAATATAAAGATTAAAGTTTTTTTTTTGGGCTAGAAAATTATTTCTATATCTAAAGTTTGCATGAAGTTTGGTTTTCATCTCTAAATTTTAAAACATTTATTTTTCATCCTTAAACTATTCAAAGATTTCACCATTCATTCTTTAACTATTGTGTCATTCATATTTTAGCCCCTAAACTATTAAAAACAGCTCTTTAAAAAGTTTAGGAACTAAAAAACAAAATTTATAAAATTTTAGAGATGAAATGAAATACGGAATATTTTGTTTTTTTTTTAAAGAGAAAAAAAATTAGGGACAAAAATAATTCTTTAGCAAAAAAAAAAAAAAAAAATCTATAATTAAACATATAAACCTTCTATTTATTTATTTTTCCTCCAGGGACAATTAAGCTTGAAAGGCTGTACGACGCTTGGGTTTGTACTTGGCCACGACTACTAAATCAGAAGGTGGATCCAACAAATCTGGGACCCTCCTGCAATTCCATAACGGATACCGGTAATCCGACCCACCAAGAAGAACCATTTAGATCATCTCACCCTACTCTCTTCCCAAACGCGTGCACACTACCCCTTCTCCCTGTATCACCAATCAAAATGCAAAATCTATATTTTATTTTATTTTTTAATGGAAAAGTAAAATTTACACCCCTTAAAATTTTGAATTTGGAAGTATCAGGATCCGAATTTTACCATTTGAAATTTTATTTTGTTTGCATCAGCCATCAATAATCATTCCATTCATATTTTTCGTTAAGTGCCACATAAATTTACCTTGTATGTTTAGTTTTTTAAAAAAAAAAATTAGAATGATGTTATATCATTTTTGTATCCTAAAAAAAATTTAAAAGTTATTAAGTGGTAAAAGAGAAGTGTTACGTCTACAATATTTTTACAACAAACCATAAATGATAAGTTATTATTAGTTTTAATTTGAATTCACAACTTAAATTACTTTTTGCTCACCGATAACAATCTGTCACTTAAGATTTGTTGTGAAAATGTTGTAAAAATATTGCGGACATTTTATTTTTCTAATTAAAAATAACATGGCATAATGATATTATTTTATTAAATGAACTAAACACGCGTGATAAACTTATGCAACACTTAATCAAAAATATAGATGAAGGGTTTGCAGATGCAAATAGAATAAAACTTCAATGATGAAATTTATTTTGTTTGCATCAGCCATCAATAATCATTCCATTCATATTTTTCGTTAAGTGCCACATAAATTTACCTTGTATGTTTAGTTTTTTAAAAAAAAAAATTAGAATGATGTTATATCATTTTTGTATCCTAAAAAAAATTTAAAAGTTATTAAGTGGTAAAAGAGAAGTGTTACGTCTACAATATTTTTACAACAAACCATAAATGATAAGTTATTATTAGTTTTAATTTGAATTCACAACTTAAATTACTTTTTGCTCACCGATAACAATCTGTCACTTAAGATTTGTTGTGAAAATGTTGTAAAAATATTGCGGACATTTTATTTTTCTAATTAAAAATAACATGGCATAATGATATTATTTTATTAAATGAACTAAACACGCGTGATAAACTTATGCAACACTTAATCAAAAATATAGATGAAGGGTTTGCAGATGCAAATAGAATAAAACTTCAATGATGAAATTTATTTTGTTTGCATCAGCCATCAATAATCATTCCATTCATATTTTTCGTTAAGTGCCACATAAATTTACCTTGTATGTTTAGTTTTTTAAAAAAAAAAATTAGAATGATGTTATATCATTTTTGTATCCTAAAAAAAATTTAAAAGTTATTAAGTGGTAAAAGAGAAGTGTTACGTCTACAATATTTTTACAACAAACCATAAATGATAAGTTATTATTAGTTTTAATTTGAATTCACAACTTAAATTACTTTTTGCTCACCGATAACAATCTGTCACTTAAGATTTGTTGTGAAAATGTTGTAAAAATATTGCGGACATTTTATTTTTCTAATTAAAAATAACATGGCATAATGATATTATTTTATTAAATGAACTAAACACGCGTGATAAACTTATGCAACACTTAATCAAAAATATAGATGAAGGGTTTGCAGATGCAAATAGAATAAAACTTCAATGATGAAATTTAAATTCTAAAACTTCATGGTGTAGTTTGCAATTTAACATTTTATTAAATATAGATAAGATAGAATTTTAATCTCCATGATTCTCTCTAACTAAATTAACACACTAATCCAACTTTATACGAATCCTAAAATTCTTTATTTACTGACAAAAATTTTACTGGATAAGTTTACTAGAAGATACCGCATCCAATTTCCAACGCCAAAGTAAGTTAAATTTTAACGTACACCCCCCCCCAAAAAAAAAAAAAAAAAAAAGGGAACATTTTTGTGGGTGGGTGAGTGTGTGACTGGTGTGGCGTGGGGGTAAAAAGCAATAACGCATCGGTCACATAATGAGGCTATGACTCGTCGTCTCTACGAAAAGCTCCGACTCTTGTCATCGCATTCGCAGCGACTCTTCTTTTCATCCAGACCCACTCGCTTCCTCTCTTTAAAACTCCCTCACTTCTTCTCTCTCTCCTCCACGCTCCAACTCTGCAAGTCCCTCGCACGCGCCTTCGCTTCCAAAACCCTAGCTTTCTTCTCCTCCATGGACGACCCCTTCCTCTCCTCCCTCGACGATGACCCCTGGTCCGATGACTACCGCTTCCGCCCCCTCCGCACTCTTCCCGACGGCGACGACGACGACTACGACTTCGGCGCCTCCGCCTCCGCCTCCGCCTCCGATTCCGATTCCGCCATTGACAAGCTATACTTGGTTCCCTACAGGTATATTCTCTACTCGCTCGCCGAAAATGAAAGTCTCAAGGGTAGGTTTTGGATTCAGGATTTTGCTGAATTAGGGGGAATGATTGCTTCGTTTTCTTGTGCTTTAAGCAATGCAATTTGAGTATTACTGTTACTGCTTTTGCATTTGTACTCTCTCTATGTTGCTTTTTTTTTTTTTTTTGGGTCAATTTTGTGAAGGAAATTTAACTACTTTATATTATGGTGTATAAGCTCTACTTGGTTCCCCATAGGTTAGCTTTTGGATTTAGGAATTTGCTGAATTAGAGAAAAGAAAATGTTAGAGCTACAAACTTTTTTAGCGGTGAGTGGTTATCGGTAAGTAAATTTGTCTGTGGTGTGTTTTCTTATGGTTTTTGGTTTCTTGTGCTTTAAGCAATGAAATTTGAGTTGCTATTGATTGCTTTTGCATTTATAATTGTTTATGCTTTATAGGTTTACTCTCTAGGAGTAGCTTTTTATGTTAATTTGGTGAAGGAAATTCAACTGCTTGGTAATTGTGGTGTAGATGTATAAACTCTTTGAAAAGGTAATCAATAAACCAAGATTAATCTAAAAATTGTTCTTTTAATTATATATATATAGTCTTTATGCAATGTTCTTCTATTTTATTTCATTGTAATATTAAGAGAGAGCCTCCAGTGAAATAATGCATTTTGGAAAAGTTTTTGTTTTAACAATGCATTTAAGTAGGGAGCATGGCTTATTTATGTGGCCTCCTCAATTCAATTGTGTATTGAATATTCAGGTGGTGGAAGGAGGCTCAACGTGATGATGATAATGAAATAGGAGGTGTTTTATACTCTGCGTTATTGAATGATGATATTGAGTCAGAAATTGTACTGGATTTGAGGAAGAAAGAGGATTCTAGGAATGCTAAAAAGGAGTATGCCTTGCTCCCTCAACCAATGTGGTTATGGGCCCTCAAACGGTGAGCGTGCAAACATTTGCTTCTACATCCCTTTGATTTGTTCTTTTTCCAAAATGCATGTGGTCAAGAACTTGGTCTAATAATAAATAGCAATCATCAGGAGTGGACGCTATAGGTTGAAACTATTTCTTAAAAAAAAAAAAAAAAAACTTCATAGAATCTTTGGAAATTGTCTAAAAATCAAATTGAATTAACCAATTTTTAAACTTATCCCAAAAAAAAAAAAAAAAAAAAAAAAAAACTCACAAGAGATAATGCATTATGAGAATTTGATTTCTTTTGTTTCTGAAGTTCTTTATGAGCAGCTATCACGTGATTAAAATGGTTCTTACAGTATGGAATAATAATTTACAAGAAGATTGGGTGGAAAGTATTTGTTTAGATTTTAGATAGCTTTAATATATGTTGTAACTAAGTTGCAGAGTTGAAGTATTTTTTTTTGATGTCCCTCTATTCTTCCCCTTAAGAGTTCTGTTTAGTTTTTCTCCTTGTTTATTTTCTGAGAGGTTGGTATATTTTAAGTCTTGGTAGTTAATTAAGTGCCTAGAGTAAAGGTTTATTTTTGTAATTCAATAATGGAAAATTTTTGGCTCTAAACGTGCTTGTAACTATCTTGTTTCAACCTACTATGTGATAATTGAAGATACAATTAATATTTAGTTTTAGTCACATGACTTTTTTAATGTCATGACTTGTTTAAATAATACTCATGGATATTCTTATAATTTTCCACGTAGTGGGATGGAAAAGATAGCCCCAAACATGGTTGGAGCTAAAGCTTTCTCAATATCCAGTTTGCACAACACCCCTGGAACCCCTGCCTTCAGTCTACTGTCTAAACACTCAAAAGTAATAAGGACAGAATCCAAAATCCGATGACTTTTCAGAAAGGCATTCTGAGATTCTGAGATAAAACTGTGAACCACCCTTCGCATTCGATTAGCTAACACCTTAGCAATAATCTTGTACAACCCTCCCACCAAACTAATAGGCCGAAAGTCTTTGACATCAAGAGCATCATTTTTCTTAGGAATGAGAGCAAGGAAAGTAGCATTGAGACTCTTTTCAAACACTGCGTGAGCATGAAAATTATGAAACACATTCATAATATCAGTTTTCATCAAGCTCCAACAAGACTGAAAAAATGCCATTGTAAAACCATTCGGACCTGGCGCTTTATCACCATTGAAATCATGGACCACTCTAAAAACTTCATCCTCATCATAGGGTCTGTCCAGCCAACTGGCATCTTCCTCAGATAAGCTAGAAAAAACAACCTCATCCAAAAGAGGTCTGTGTACCTCATTTTCCGAGTATAACTGTCTATAAAAATGAGAGATTTACCCTCAATGATCCCCTGATCCGTGGATAACTCTCCATCCGCCATAAGTCTATCGATGGTATTGCTTATTCTATGAGAATTTGCAATACGGTGAAAAAATTTTGTGTTCCTGTCTCTCTCTTTAAGGAAAAGAGCCGTAGATTTCTGCTTCCAGCAGATTTCTTCCAACAAGGTTGTTTTTTCTAACTCTTGACGAATCCGATCATTTTCCAAACTCTCCTCCGCTGAAAGAACACGATCTTCCTCCATAACTTCCAACACATTGAGATCCTTCCACAAATTCTGCACCCTGAGACCTATATTACCAAACTCCTTCACATTCCATCTCTTCAAATCCAATTTCAACATCTTTAGTTTGTTTGCCAAAATAAAACTAGGAGAACCTTGGAAACGGTAGGAGTCCGACCAAGAACACACCCTTTCCAAAAAGCCCTCATCCTTTAACCCCATGTTCTTGAACCTAAAAGGTTTATTACCTCCAAGAAGATTCCCACCCTCCAGAAGAATAGGAAAATGATCTGAAAGCAACCTAGATAGTTGGCGTTGACAAACAGATGGAAATTTCTCCTCCCAATCAGCTGATAGAAGAAACCTGTCCAATCTAGAACTTGAAGCAACCTCTCTAGAATTAGACCAAGTGAAGTTCCCCCAACCAGAGGCAGATCAATAAGGCTAAGCTCTAAAATAAAAGCTGAAAACCTATGCACAGCTGAAGTAAAATTTGCGGAACCAGAATGTTCAAAAGGAAACCGCACCACATTAAAATCACCTCCCATACACCAAGGCACTTCCCACCAACTACAAACGCCAGATAACTCCTCCCATAAGAGACATCTGTCTCTATCACAATTGGGCCCATAAACACCAGAGAAAGCCCAAACAAACTGATCCACCACATTTTTTAATTTACAAGAGATTGAGAAGTGGCCCACCGCTTCCTCCAACTTCTCCACAACCCTATTGTCCCACATCAATAACACCCCACCTAAAGCACCCATAGAGCCTAAATAGAGCCAATCCACATGTTGACCTCCCCACAAACTGCAAATGACACCCCTATTAATTAACTCTATCTTAGTTTCTTGCAGGCAAACAATATCTGCTTTCCACTTATGGATCGAATTGCTAACCCGAAGCCGCTTCTCTTGCTCATTCAACCCTCCCACATTCCAAGAAACAATCTTAAATTCATTGATGCACAACAATAGCCCGATCCCTAATTACGCTCCTGCTCCTTTTTGACTCATTCTCCTCACCCCAAGAACTCAATAAATTCTTTAATTCACGATGCCCTTTATGCCCAGCCTTAACCATCTTCCTCTAAGAGGCTACATCCAACATCTTTTTTCTTCGAGCTTCTAAAGCTAAGAGCAAACTTGTAACTTGTTTTTCGAACCCCTCCAGTGAGGTCCCAACAGATTTCTGGAAAAGCTTTTATTCTATTAGTTACCCAAAGTGACAACTTGGAGTTGTCGACATCCACCGTACACCCTATCTCCTCAACCGTAGGTTTCTCCATAACCACTGAGTTATCCACTGCCAGATGTGCCACTTCAAGTGATTCACCTAAATGATCCCAATTCAACAAACCCACCTCAGAGTCCCAAGCTTCACCCTCTGACCCAAACTCAGGGGCAATAGAACCAATAACACTATCATACTCAGAAACCTAACTACTAATTTGTCCCTCGTTAACAAGAGAATCCATACCTGGATTAACTACACCCTCCGAAACAATTTGGTTTGACATGGAATTTGGAGAACAATATGCTGAGAGCGAGATAACAATTTTCCCCCCATCTCGAAATTCAATTATCCAATCATTGGACTTACCCCATGTTCTGCTCAAATCACCCACAAAATCACTAAGAGTAGGACCAAAATCTTGGAGTGCTTTGGTGAAAATCTGATTTGACTTCTCCAATCCCTCTGCTTGCTAAGAAGACCTTGTCGAATCAGTCTCAAAATTCCCCTCCTCCGACCCCATTCCTACCTCGTCACTCGTCGGTAAGCTACTACCCACCTTTTGATTGTAGAGTGGCGGCAAAACTGGCGGCTTGCTTGAGAGCATCTACAGAAGCCCAAAAACTGAGTCACATGTAGAGAAAGTGGGAGCCGCCGAAGACCCCATGCCAGGAACCACCTGGAGAGGCATCGAGAGAGGAGAGTCACATGCAATAGTAGTGTTCGCACAAGCAGAAATCGAAGACCTGATCCCTGAAACATGGCAATCCGATACGCTAGGTTGAGGAGAAGACTCACACAATTGGACATCGGTGTTGCAAGCAAGAGAGGACAGCGTAAATGAAGCCACTTTTGACTGAGTTTCACCGGATTTAAAGAAGGTGGGTTTAGAGCTAACACGTAGTGACTTAGGCTTAAGAGACAAAAGGGTCTGTTTGGATTAAACTTATTGTTGTTGAAACTGAAAACATTGTAGAAAAATAATTTTAAAATGTGTGAATAGTACCGTGGGACCCATTTTTAATATTTTTAAATGCATGAACAGTGCTGCTACAGTGAAAATTGTCTCTCGCACAGTACATCCATGTGATTGTACTATTCGTGCGCTGGAAAAAAAAAAAAAAAGGGACAGAAACACAGACGTGGGTTTGGAAAGCGTGGTATCCAAACTCACACAAAGCATTATGAAGCCCAGCTTGGGCTTTGGGTTTCCAAGCAGCGTGGGGCCTTGGCTCACTTCCTTTTGTTAACACAGTTTTAAAACTATGTAGCTTATTGTTACCACTGGGCTTCGCAGCAACCAGGCCCACCTCAATAACCTTAGAAGAAATAACCTGCCACTGCCCATCATTCCCATGTTCCACGTGCAAGGAGATATCCAAGGTCAACGAAATATAACCACTGTTACATGTAGTGCCGTTAATGACTGATGTGACAATTGCCCCATCACTATCCTTTTCAATCCCGGAATTCCCTCCCCAAGAAAAATCTGGATTCAAATTTTGAAAACCTGACATCATCTCCTTCCCTTTGTAAACAACACCTTTTGGGTTTTGCCAGAAATTCTCCAACACCCCCACCCAAGGTAGTCGAAGGCGTTAGGCAACCTTGAAGCGCTAAGGTCTTGTATTGCCCAAGGTGACGAGGCGCCAAAAAGGCGCTAGCCCGAGTGAAGCAAGGCGCTAAATATTAAATATAGTTTTTTTACATATATAGAGCTTAAATCATATATATTAATGTACTAAAAATTATAATAAAGTCTCTCTTACTTTGTTCCTAATGCATAGGATTTAGTCTATAAAACTAGTTTTTGTGTTGAATCCAATAGAGCCCAAAAAAAGAAGAAGCAGAGAAAGAGTA
Source organism: Quercus suber (assembly GCF_002906115.3). Lineage (NCBI taxonomy): Eukaryota > Viridiplantae > Streptophyta > Magnoliopsida > Fagales > Fagaceae > Quercus > Quercus suber. The sequence goes on along the minus strand of NW_027069683.1, from coordinate 518,640 downwards.
TAGGAATAAAAATAAAAAGAGGAGAGTTGCTATTAGAGAGTAGAGGGGAAAAAACTGACAGAGGGGAGCTACGAGGGGAAGAAAAGAACAGAGAGAGCTGCTCTGAGTAAGAAAGGAGTAGAAAAAAAGAAGAAAGACAAAAACAAAAAAGAAAAGAGAGAAAAGAGGTCTGGAGAATGAGAAGTAAGAGTAAAAAAAGAGAGCTTTTTAAATTAAAATTACATGTAGGAAATAGGAATAAAATAATGTTATAAAATTTAAAAGTAGAAATAAAATCCGGCGAGGTAGGGTGCTGTTGGGCAACTGTCATACTGGGAAGGTCCATGTACTTATATGTATTATTTTATCATTTATTTGTGGTTCTAAAAAGTTAAGTCTGATGTGCTTTTTAAGTGGTTGCCAACTCAAACCCCACTAATGTTACTAAAAGACAAAATTGAGTAATAAAAAAAATTTTAAAAAAGCCAGTCATCTTGTTTTTAACGAAGCCAAGTCCTCTGCACTAGAAAGAAAACATAACCGATGGAAAGAAAACAAAGGCGACGGAGGCTCTCGCCTAGCGCCTGGAAAAAGTGTTCAAAGCGAGCGACTAATCGACAGAGGCGCCTTGTCTCAGTGACCTTGAGGCGCTTTTACGCCGCCATGCCTCGCCTGAGCGCCTAGGCGCTCGCCTGAAACGCTTTTGACTACACTGCCTCCACCAGCTTCATGGTGGTTCTTCTATATTGAACATGGAGATTCTGGCCAACCAGAAAAATACTCTTCCTCCAATGGACACCAAATCTTCTCCAGCCACTCCCTAAGTTCCCTTCTGGTATGACAGTGGAACCCCTCCGGCAGCCTTTGTCTAATTTAGAGAACAACAAAAAAGTGCCATGGGCATTGGAGCCCAACTGAAGGATAAGAGTTCTATCTCCTTCCCGAGCCGTTCTCGCAAACTGACCTGGCTGTTGCTTAGATGCCAACTACTCAACGTGGAACAAAATTCTCTTCGCACTCTCCTTACCCATACAGACAGAACGAGTGGTTTGCCTACCTCTTTCATAGATACATAAAGAGAAAAACGAATCCCCTTCCTCAACAGCAAACTCAAAAGTTGTAGATTCAATAAAAACAAAAGTAGAACCACCCATAACTTACAACTACTGATTATTTAGATACTAAACAAAACTTTTAAGTGTTGTTTATGACTTAAGCGTGGTTTAAGCGTTCTCCTGTTTTTGTTACAGTAGTGTGGTTTTTCCGATAAGTGGAGAAGATGGATTAGGTGTTGTATATCAACTGTTAAATTCTCTATTTTGATCAATGGTTGTCCTTTTGACTTTTTTGGGAGTTCTAGAGGACTAAGGCAAGGTGATCCGTTATCCCCTTTTTTCTTTGATATTGTCATGGAGGCTTTGAGTTGTATGTTGGACGCAGCTAGTGTGGCATGTCAGTTTTCGGGCTTCTCAGTGGGGAATGCAACTGGTTCCTTGTTGACGGTGTCTCATTTGTTGTTTGCGGATGATACTCTTGTTTTCTGTGATGCTGACAGCAATCATATAACAGTTCTGCGTGGGATTCTCTCTAGATTTGAGAAGGTGTTAGGGCTAAAAATTAATTTGGATAAGTTTGAATTGGTTCCAGTTGGGGATGTGCCTAATATGCATGAGCTAATGGAGATTTTGGGCTGTAGAGAGTCAACTCTTGCGCTGAAATATCTTGGTCTTCCGTTGGGTGCTTCCTTTAAAGATAAGACGGTTTGGAATTCTATCTTGGAGAAGATGGAGAGAAGGCTAGCTGGATGGAAGAGATTGTATTTATCTAAGGGGGGAAATGTTACCCTTATTAAGAGTACTCTCTCTAGCCTGCCTACTTATTTTCTTTCCATTTTCCCTATTCCAGTTAAGGTGGCCAAGCGGATGGAGGATTTACAAAGAGACTTTCTTTGGAATGGTATTGGTGACGAACGTAAACTTCACTTAGTTGGTCGAAGGTATGTAGGCCAGTGAAGAATGGAGGGCTAGGCATTTAGTGCTTGAGAAGGTTTAACTCTGCCTTATTAGCCAAATGGTTGTGGCGTTATAGTGTGGAGAATGATGCCCTTTGGAGAAGGGTCATTGGGGCGAAGAATGAGTGGGGTGGTTGGTGTACAAAATCCGTGTCTAGAGCATATGGTGTTTGTTTGTGGAAGTCCATTAGAAGAGGTTGGCTGAATTTTTCTAAGTTACTTTGGTATGATGTGGGTGATGGTTCTCGTGTGAAGTTTTGGGATGATGTGTGGTGTAGGGATCGTCCTCTTAAGGAGGCGTATCCAGATTTATATAATATTAGTAGGACAAGGGATGCTTCAGTCTTTGAGGTTATGTGCTTTGCAAATGGGAGAATTTTTTGGGACCTACATTTTCGCCGCCTAGTGAATGATCAAGAGTCACAATCTTTGGATTCGTATGGTTTTGATCTATTCCATTAAGGTGCGAGGTGTTGGTCCTGACAAACTTTGTTAGAAGTCGGCCAGCAGTAGGGGTTTCGTGGTGAGTGGGTATTATCACTCCCTATCCCCCTCTACCGCCACTTCCTTCTCGTGGAAAATGATGTGGCAATCGAAGGTTCCCCCTGGGTAGCTTTTTTCTCTTGGACTACGGCTTTAGGCAAGATTCTAACTATTGATAACCTTTGGAAGAGACATCTTGTTGTCCTTGAGTGGTGTTTTATGTGCAAAAGGTGTGGGGAATCTGTAGATCATCTCCTCCTTCACTGTCCTTTGGCTTATGAGATGTGGAGTATGGTCTTTTGCTTGTTTGGTATTTGTTGGGTGATGCCGCAAAGGGTAGTGGATTTGTTGGATTGTTGGTCATGTAACTTCAGGTGTCATTGTAATATAGTTATATGAAGGATGGTGCCGCATTGTTTGATGTGGTGTATTTGGCGGGAACGAAATTTCAGAAGTTTTGAGGGTCACGAACGGTCCATTCTTGAGTTTAAGTCTTTTTTCTTTTTTACTACTCGAATGGTGTGTAGTTATACTATCTTTTTCTTGTTTTTCTCTTCCTGTTTTGTTTGATTAGTGTAATTTGGTTTCTTGATGTTTTTGCCTGTCTAGTACATTTCCTATGTACGGGGCTGTGTTCTTCTTTAATATATATTTTCCGTTACTTTACAAAAAAAAAAATTTGGGGTTTGCCAAGTCATTTAGAATTAGGTTTCCTTAGTCGATTGGAATTAGAATTAGGGTCTAGTAGTCTATATTAGCATAGCATTGTTCTCTCTATCGAGATATATTCCTAATGGCCTGGTGCTAACTTTAGGCAACCCTAGGTGCTGACTCCTAAGGATTTTTTTTTTCTTGCTTGTTGCTGACTCCTAGATTGCCTATCTTTCATTTTATGTCCTTCAATTTTATTGTTGGATTGTTTTAGTTTTATCTTGTGTCAACCAATAAAAAAAAAGGGTGAATTTGTCATAACAAGTTGGGAAGTCAATGTTGTTTCTCCAAAACTTGGGGTGTTTTTTCACTAGTTCTTCTCATCTGTAAACTAGTGTACTTTGTGCTGCCTTTGCTTGATGTGTGTGTGTGTGTTGGGGGGGGGGGGTGGAGGGAGGTTGTGATGAATAATAATAATTTTTTATGGCGAATCTCTGTATACAAGAAATATACTAGAAAGAAAAAAAATGTCAAGACATGGAACAACTATCAATGAAAGTAAGAAAAAAAATGTCAAGACATGGAACAACTATCAATGAAAGTAAGCAAAGAGAGAGAAGAGAAAGTGGACAACAAAGAGGGAGGCAACTTTAATTCTCTTGAAAGTGTTAATCTCTTAAAGTTGCTTGAGCACCATTTAAGGGACTAGGCGTGGCTAAACTATGTCCCAGACTATGTTAAGCAGCATGTGGTAAGCGGGTCACTTGTTTGCTTCTGGTATGATGTATAGCGTGGAGTTTTTTCTTTGCAAGAACAAATTTTGAGTTTGTTTTCTTAGCTATAGATGTGGATTTTTTGTTGCTTCATATATGAGTAGATTCAAGATTGGAGGGAGGAGTGCAGGGCTGAAATCTTATTTTGTAAGTGATTCTTAGGATTGAGAATTGGAGTTAGTAGCTAAGTTCTTTTGACCTTCTATACACTCATTTTCCATTTGGTGACAGGAGGATAAGATAGGGTACTAGGGTGGGGCATATCATGTATTGAAAAATATGATGTTTGTAACTACTATGCAGCTTTGAGACAAAATTGGGAATTTTGGTTTTCATGGAGAAATATATGGAGGATAAGGGTTTTGTGAATTGTTGCATTTTTTGGGGGTTTGGATTGCGGCATTGTGAAGAATCAACATTAGAAAATCTTTGACAGACTTGCTTTGTTGAGGAGTGCTCTTTTGAGCCTTCCAACATATTACCTTTATTTACCGTCCCCATGCATGCGGAGAATAGGCTGGAAAGGATTCAGAGAAATTTCTTATCCACCTAGGAGGCAAGTTTAAGTTTTTGTTGGTGGCATGGGATAGGGTTTGTACACTTGTTGAGGTGGTTGGATTGGATTTTAATTTTTAGGAAAATAAGGAACTTTAACAAAGCTTTATTGGTGATATGGTTGTGGCATTTTGGCGAAGAAGTCTCACACTTGTGGTGTTGGGTGATAGAATCTAAGTGTCAGGAGGAAAAGAGGGGGTGGGGGGGTGGGGTACAAGAGTTGGTAAAGGAACTCACAAGCGTATCCTGTGGCAAAGTATCAAAGCAAGTTGGGATGGCTTCTTCCAACATGTGGTATTTCAGGTAGGTGATGGCAATTGTGTAAGGTTTTGGTTTGATCATTGGAGTGGGCACCCACCTCTGAGGGATCTATACCTGATTTTGTTTGAGTGCTTGGCGAATAAGGATGTGGTAGTCTTCGATGTCTTGAAATATCAGTCAGATGGGGTGGAAGGGATGTGGAATCTGCATTTTCATAGACTTTGATGATTAGGAGTTGGAGTCAGTGTATTCCTTCCTTGATCTCATTTATTCTCAGGCACCTAGGGGGGAGGGAGGTGATAGGATGAGTTGGTGCTTGAATGGGAGTGGTACTTTTGATGTTCAGTCTTATTACCAGGTTATTCGTGGCACTAATGCTTATTCAATTTCTGAATTCTTACTTTACCTCCCTTTAGTTCTTGATTCAGTTGTAATTGTTCCTTGTTTGATTGGGCTAGGACATGGGGTTGTACATTTTGTAATTCCATTTTTGAGTTCCAAAACTCTCTAGGACCTTCTATGTACTTTGAAATTTTTAAATACTTTGTGTTTATCATGTGAACACAAAGTAGTTCTCATTTTTAATAAAACTTCATGTTTATAACAACAATGCTTTTTACAGTGTTTATTGTACGTGTATCATGCTGTTGCTAACTTTCTATTTGAATTATTTTGGTTTGTTAGGTATTCGTGATTGCCTATGAGATCGGGGAGGAGAGATTTATATTATAAATTTATACCTTTTTTTTTTTCTTTCATCTTCAGTAGAATTATTATTATTATTCTTCTTCTTTCTTTATTTTTATTTTATTTTATTTCAAAATTTGCATAATATAGCAATGATATGACACAGGACATATTGAAGAACTTGTTTACGTGTGTTTGTGGTGGGTTTAGGGTTATGAGAACTTGTAGATCTAGGTTTAGAATTGTTTAAGAAGGATTATGGGATTGTACGAAAGAAGATAATAGAGGTTTTTATGGTGTTTTAGGGGCTGTATGAACAGTACTCATGAACGGTAATTTAGATAAAGAAAAGAAAAAAAGAAGAGAAGAGAGTAAGAGGAGAAAAGGAGGAAGAAAGAACCCACAAAGGTCAATGTGCCTCTATGCTCAAAATATTCAACAATTTTATTAATCAACTCTCCATCTCCTTTGAATATATTGAGCACAATATATTTTTGGTAAGCAATAATATTTATTCAAAAAACAATTGACAAGTACACAGGAAGTATAAAGCTGAGGTTATACAGTAGACTAGTATACCAAACCTAATAAATACTTGACTTGGCCCAAAGAAAATAAATCTAAAGTACTTAGGATCTCCTAGAAGATTCTAGACTCAACCAAATTACCAAATACCCTTAATTCACAGGAATTGCAGAAACTACAGATTTGTCCCTGGTTATAAAATTGACCATAGCTAATAAAATGAAAATCCAAATGAAAAACTGTATTAACCCTAAAAGACTCATACTTAGACCATTAGAAAACTTTTACTCTAATTGCACTTCACACGTGGACCCAATAAAATAATTCTTGAATAGGGGAAATTGCAAAATAAAAGCAAATCCGTCTTCCATGGCTGCATCATTATTTCTTCGGGAAAATTTCTCAACATCATTATCTTAATTTATCATTGAAATTTGTATGATATTTTGACATTGATTCATTCTACTTTTTTTGTAGGCATAATGATCTTAACGCAGCAGTATATCATGGCAGTCTCTGTGGTGATGGAGATTCTTTGCGGGATATTTTTCCTATACAAATTAGGCTTTTTGTTTTGTGGGAAATAAATTCATTAGTGGTGAAAATCAGCCAAAAGGTCAGTTTTGCGAAATATTCTTCTATTCTTGTTTCCACTGCCTTCCACCTTTTATAGTAGTCTTGTACCTGCCTTTTGGATTTTGGTTGGTGAATGATTGGATCCTTTCCCAAAGTTGGATAAACCTTGCTTTTCAGAGCTCATTATACTAGCTGTTGTTAATAAATATAATTTTCATTGGCGTACAAACTAGGTCTGCTTTTAAAAGCAGTGTGATTTAATTTCTTCATGATTCCACGGTTTCTTCCACCCCCATGATATGGCGTCTAGCTTTGTAGTCTAACATAGGAAGCTCTAGTAGAAGAGTGTTTTGGTATTGAAATTATTGAATCATGGGATCTTTTTAAACTTTTAAGTGAAATGGGTAGAGTTTTAGCCTGTTGCAGGCAGCAGATTAGATACTTTTTAAATGAAATGTAAGAGAGGAAGAAGAAAATAGAAATGTAACCAATCCTAAGCAATAGGAAAGAAGCCAATCACACATTATAGCAAAGTATATAAGTCGCAGGAAGATCTGCTGTGTTATTCTCGCTGCATTGATACATAGTCTTTGGAGGCTGATGTTACCTCTTTATTCTAATTATACTAGCAGTTGAATTTAGAAATTGTGTACTTGAAGATTCCACTGTGTAATCATATTCTAAGTAAGACAGATTGACCGCATCTTTGCTCTGTTAGCAACATACTCTAGAAAATTAACAAAACTAGATAGAGAGACCAATAATGCTTGTTTCTTATGGGACTAACATCACCCTCTTGAAACATCAGGGACAAAGCATTCAATGTAAACTTTAAGGACCAAAAATGTATTTTGGCCTTGTATTATTTTATTTTTTTTTCTTTCTTTAATATTTACATACAGGTCGGTTATCTCTAGTTCAAGTAGAATCTTTTTCTCTTTAACACCCACTAGGTTGTGTGTAACTTATTAATGAAAAATATTTTTCATGTTCATGGGTTGTGCTCCTGCTTCCAATGAATTCTTATTCATTAAAAATTGTTCATATAATTTTGGGCCTCATTATCAGTCTACAAAGAGTGAATGCAAGGGTCAATCAAGCAAGGATGAATTAGTCTATACAATACAACATATATACTGGCTGGATTAGTAGTAGCTTATTTCAAAGGTTTTGAATAGAGGTAATTAGGTGAAAGGTAGTCAAATTTGTGTGGATGGCCAGTTAACATATTAATAATTGCAACTTTGCAGTATATATATATATATATTTGGATTAATGGTAAAACAATGGGAATGATGCGGTTTGATGCATGTTTGTTAATATAAATATTATGGATGATTTAGAAGGTTGAACTTCTTGCTTGAAAATTTTCAAATTTTATTTAATAATCCATTCTCCTGTTTAGGTTTGCATTGGCCTATTTTCCTCTTTTAATATTCTTTATCAATAAAAAAATCCTCTATCTTTTTGTCCATATAAATAATCCTTTATCAATTAAAAAAATTTGACACTTATTTATTTGTGAACACTTTGTTTATTTTATTTTATTTTATATTCATCTCCATTAAGTCACTAAACCTTGCAATTTCTGATCTAGTGCATAGATTTTAGTTGCACCGGAACTATACATTGATTTTTTGCCTAATTGCAGGTGTAAGTTTACCCAATAATTCATTGATTTACCTTTCATTGTATGTCTTAACATTCTAATATCATCGGAGTATTATAAATAAAGTTCCTCTTGTTTTTGACATTAGACTGCATTTTTCAGGACAATGTACTTGAATTTTACAAGAGAGCTTGCAAAGTTTTCAGTTCCAAGTCTGCTCCTGTGAGTTCTCTCTCTTTTTATTTTGTGAATGTGTTGGTGGGATGGGGGGTGGGGTGTGATGGTGATTTAACTTAATGATATTTACTGGCTGTATCATTTGATTGCACAGTTAAATATTTGGGACTTCTCAGGTCAGACAACACAATTTTTCTTGGAAAACAAAATAAATTTGCTTAATGAATCTTCTGGACAAGCACAGAGAGAGGTAAGGTTAAATTATTTGGTTACTGCCATCTTGTTAAAATTTCATGTTCTGGTGCAGCCGTGGAAGATTAACTTGCTATTACTTGGCAAATTGGCCTATTCAAGAATTATTGTATGGGGTCCCATGTGAAGTCCAATTGAAGTGAATGTCGGGTGGTTTTAAAGGTCTAGGTATGAGTCTTTTAGGGTTAAAACAGTTTTTTTTTTTTTAGTTTTTTAATTTTTTATTTGGGCTTCAATTTTATTAGTTATAGTCAATATTATATTCAGGGGCAAATTTATACTTTTTGCAATTTCTGTGAAGTTAAGGGCATTTCGTAATTTAATTGAGTCCATAATATTCTAGGAGATCCTAAGTATCTTAGGTTTATTTTCTTTGGATCCAAGGTACAAGGAATTCTAATACTAGGACAAGTAAGAGTCTTTATATATAACCCTTGAATACCACTAGGGGTTGTGTTAGGCATTTGTGCTTAAGTTATGTGATTCAATGTAAGCATCACATGTTGTATGATATGCTTTTGCCATGTGGCTCACTATTAATGCGCTAAAATCAGTAAAGATAATTTAGTATGTGTGAAACTCTTACTAAAGTTTCAAGCCAAGAGCCTTGTAGTTCGATTGCATTCTCTCTATTGAGAGAACCTAGGTTCAAATCCGCCACCCCCTTTTATTTTAAGCAAAAATAGTATATTGCCTGTCAAAAGAAGAAAATCAATATAAGTTTCACTCATTATTTTAAATAATTTTAATCATGTATTAAATTTTTAAAATTTTTATAAACACCTAGTTTTACATGATGCTATTACACCAGGTAACTTAAGGTTTTTTTTAGTTTACATATGATCTTTTGCTAACATGTCACTGTCACAGGCATTGTACTAGTCTCTATAAATGTCAATCGTGGATAATTGTGTTCTTTTGTTATATAGAGGTTTAAAATTAGTTCTATTATTTGTACCTGTTTATGCCTTTTACTGTTTCTAAATAATCTTTTTGATTAAAAATGAGTATGTGTGTGTACCTACCATATTGGATCCCAAATTTTCAAGAATTGATGTAATGTTGAATCGAGTCTTGGATGTATTTTTTTGGGAGGGGGTGGTTTTCTTCCAATTTGGATTTTAACGTGCCTTAGTGTGTTTTGGATTTTACACCTCCATCAAGCATCCTGCTTTGCTTGTTTTCCTTCCCAAATATGTATTTGTGGGAAAAAAAAAAGATTACTAATTTCTGAATCAGGATCTTTAGGTTTTATTTCAAACCATTTTTTATTTTATTTTGATATATATATATATATATATTTGGGGTTTTTGTGGAGAAATTCTACTTGCTTTGTGTTTATTAATGTGTGGAATACTGATATCAGGGCAAGATTTTCGCTATAGACTAATCCTTTAGAAGATGAATACCTGATCTTATAGAGGCTTTCAAATGGTCTGGACATGATGTGGACCTTCTCTATTCTTTAGTTTTAGTAGTTGGCCTCCTCAGGACTCCGGAGGAGATCCTTCTTAAGAGTCATTTTGTGTAATTATCATTTAGCACCTTTTGCTTGTTTCTGCATCAAAAATATCAACAAATGCATATGTGAATACAGCACTTAATAGCTTATGGACTTGTTTAGTTGCACTTTGTTTGCTCCTTGATATCATAATGGTTATGGATGAGTATCTTGTGAGGAAAGGATCTAGACGCATTTGTATTTTCTGGGAGATGCTTTCTCATCACAACTGCTTATATTTTACAATCATATGGGGGAGAGCATTCTAATCTTGCTCAACTATAAAAAGAAAAAAGTGATCTACTTATCTTGTCTTTTGAGGTTTTTATTCCATTATGGGTGATCATGTTTGAATGGAACTGTTGGCAATTTTGTTATAATCTCAAACAGTATGGGCCCAAGGTTCAGAGTGTTCAATGCATGCATCAACAGTTAGTTTAAATGTGATAAAGTGCCCTCCATCACTCATTTTGATTTTGTATTAATAGGTCTTACAGATTATAAAAAATTACAAGACCAAAGAGTTAAATATACCAGTTGAAATAAGTTGATAATGTTTGATTATTTACAAATTACATTCTAAATTAGTAATCTTACTGGCAGTTTGCCACATTAATTTCATAGTTGCTTGTTATTTACCAGTTTAAAGCATAGGCTTGAAAAGAGTGTTAGATTGATTGCCTTAGAGCTTGGTCTATACCTATTCTCTTATGTAACTGTTGCAGTAAATATATTCTGTAAATATAAGTTTTAACACCATGTTTTAAATTTATTTAAGTTCTTCATGAAAATCCAATTGTTTAGTCAATATATTTTCTCATTTGTTGCATGTTGGGCATGCAGATTCTTCTTGAATTGCAAGTCTATGGGTTTTCAGATACTCTAAGGGGTATAGATGAGAGGAATAATGAGATGGCTCTAGTACAGTCCAAAATAGAAGGTCCCTTTTGCAATGGGTTTCTTAAGATGAATGGGAGCACTGACAAAGTAGGCTCTTTATTAACTTCAACTAGCTCTTCACAAAGTGCTGGTAGCTATAGGGGAGCTGCTTCCTTGGGCTTGACAGGATTACAAAATCTTGGGAATACTTGTTTCATGAACAGTGCCATCCAGTGCCTGGTGCATACCCCAGAGCTTGTTGATTATTTCCTTGGAGACTACCCAACAGAGATAAATTATGATAATCCATTGGGAATGAAAGTACGCGCATTTATATTTATGTTATATGCAGTCTTTTTATTTAGTTGCGTTGTCTTAAATTAGCATCTTTGCTTTTTTTCTGTACCTCTTGTTTCTTGTTAAGTATGTTCATCTTGTTCAGGGGGAGCTTGCTTTAGCATTTGGAGATTTATTAAGGAAGCTATGGGCTCCGGGAGCGAGGCCTGTGGCTCCAAGGATGTTCAAGTCAAAACTAGCTAATTTTGCTCCTCAATTCAGTGGCTATAATCAGCATGATTCCCAAGTTAGTGCAATTATTTTTCTTTAAATTATTTTTATTTGTGTCGTGTAAGGAATATTTCCATAATATTAGAAAATGTCTGTGATCTAGGAATTTCTTGCTTTTTTGTTGGATGGACTCCATGAAGATTTAAATCGTGTTAAATGCAAGCCGTATGTTGAAGCTAAGGGATTAGAGGACCGTCCAGATGAAGAAGTAGCAGAGGAATATTGGAAGAATCACCTTGCTCGTAATGACTCCATCATTGTTGATTCTTGCCAAGTGAGTTGTTATAGGAGGTTGCCATTTTGCATGGATTGGAAAATTCTGATTTCTAGTTATGTATAGTTTTTCATTTTTACATATGACAATACTCCTTTTGTTCCAAATTGTTGGTCCTCCCATTTTAGGATGTCCCAAAATGTAGGCTGCTTTGAATTTTTTTTTTGATAGGTAATAGATATTTTCATTAAAAAAAAGTACATCTCGTTCACGATGATGAATAGACTGTACTTGAAACAAATCAAATAGAAACAGAAACAGATTGCATGAAATAAATTTTGCAAATTTACCTTGTACTTATTTAAAAAGTCAACTATTGTTTCACTAGAGTTTAAGATGCCGTTTGGATTGGGCGTCTGAGTTTAGGCGTCTGCGTTTCTGTCCTTTTTTTTTTTTTTTTAGCGCATGAACAGTACCCTCACATGGATGTACTGTGCAGGAGACAATTTTCACTGTAGCACACTGTTTATGCACTGTAGCACACTGTTTATGCACTGTAGCATCACTGTTCATGCAATTAAAAATATTAAAAATAGGTTCCATGGTAGTTTTCAGTTTTCAGTTTCAGCAACAATAAGTTCAATCCAAACGGACCCTAAATCAATGAGGGTAGTTTTGGAAATATATATTTTTTAAATCAAAAGAAAAAGCATTAAATGATGCTCCCTTTAAAAGTTGGATTTTCTAAACATGACCAACAATATGGGACGGAGGTAGTACTTAATAGTACGGCATTCTTCTTACTTGGAAGTCTTTGATGCTATTATGATTAATGCCTTCTTATGGCTAAATGTGGAAAGTGGTTAGAGCTTTTAATTATTTTGTAGGATGAGATAGAGTTGCATCTGTTTTTAATTATTTGTTGTTGATTTTTTTTTTTAATAACGAGAAAGCTTAAAGGATAATCAACGCTTATTTTAAAATAATTGGCTTTGTTTTTTCTTACATTATAGGGTCAGTTTCGGTCAACGCTGATTTGCCCTCTTTGCAAGAAGGTTTCTGTCACATTTGATCCATTTATGTACCTTTCGCTGCCATTACCTTCAACAGTTATGCGGACTATGACGTTGACAGTCATGAGCGCTGATGTGATTACACTACCATCTATGTATACCATAACTGTACCAGATTGTGGGAAGCTCACGGATCTTATTGTGGCCTTAAGTGCTGTGTGTTCTTTAAGAGATGATGAAACCCTGTTAGTGGCCGAGGTTTGTTACTGCATATATATTTTTGAGTATTAGTGTGTGAGTTACCAACAAAAAATAGTCACCATTATGTCTATCCTGTGCACCCAGTATTGGTGTGGGATCTGCCACCAATTATTTAGATGACTTGAGTGAAATTCCTAGTGGCTTTAGTAGTGTAACTTAAGTTTTTCAAAGTGACATTGCAAAATCAGATGATATGGGGACCTATCACAGTGCCTGACCTCATTTGACCTTTGTGTTGTGTTGGTGGAAATTTCTTTGAACACTGACCTTGTGGAGTGAATTGTAGGTATATATGAATTGGAATTCGAATTGCTTTTTGAATTGGCTGGAGCCATCTGGTTCGATAGCCTTGATCAGAGATGATGACAAACTTGTTGCTTATCGGTTACCAAAAGATTGTGAGAAATCACCCCTGGTTGTCTTCAAGCATAAAAAAATTGACCAGTAAGTTAAGTTAAATTCTTATTATGGTTGTTGAGGCTTTTTATGGTTGCATTTGTATAACAAATTATGACTCCAATTTGATTTTTCTGCAATATTCTATATTCTGTGCCTTCTTTTCTTCCTTTCCTTTCATGTTTAAGAAATTGTGGCAAGTGTTATAACTCAATGAGTGACATCAGATAATGTGTGTGACAACTGAAACATCTGGAATGCATTAGATAGATTTCATTATGATAAGTCTCTCAAGTGCATTTCAAGACTATCTACTAGCCATATTTGAGATAAATTTACAATGTCCACTATTCATAATTTTGTTCAAAAATTATCAAATTAGTGGATAAATTAGGATGTTGATTGTAGAATTTTTGTAATTTATGTTGGATACTGTAAATGCTTTCATAGTTTAAACAAAAGGATGCGCCCTTATAGGTTGTAAGTATATAAGGATATGGCAAACAAATGATACATATTTACTCTCTCACTCTCTCTCTAGGAAACATTTTCTCTAAACATTCATATTTCAAATTAGATGTTATGATACATCAGTTGTTCTTGTATCTTACTGCTCAATATCTGCACACTGTCATCTTGGCAGCTTTCTATAATAATTATTCTTTTTAACAAATATAGTAGTTTTTCATTTGCAAGTGTTGTTAATCAATGAGCTGCACAATAGATTTTTTGGGTAATTGCTGAAATATTTGGAGGCTTTTAACTAACTGTTCCATGAGACATGTATCACAATCATGGTCATCAATGTCTTGCCATACGCATATAAATGTTTAGGTTCAACATGTTATATTTATAAGACAATAAGTAAGGTTGCTGCTATGTAAATTTGTGGGTTGTAAATTATGATAAATGAAATTACTTATGAAAGAAAACATTATGATACATGAAATTATCCGTATGGTTTGTTTGCTGTTGGCCTTATAGGTTTACATCAAAATGGAAGATGTTTGGTATTCCACTTGTAGCAAGGTTGCCTGATCTTTCTTGTGGATCTGATATTCGCAAAAAGTTTTTGAAATTACTCATTCCATTTTTAATGCCCGTTGAAGATGTATTAAATGACTACTATGATGAAGAGGGAAGTTCTGGCAATGAAGATTCTGAAATGTTGGATGCCACTAGCCCTACAGTTTTGGATACAGATGCCGGCTCAGACAGCGAAACATTGGATGAGACACACATGGGTACCGACTTCCAATTCCAGATAGGATCATCGTTTTCTGAGATAAAGATGGATGAGCCATTACAAGTTTCAGGTTTGGCAAAGGAGTTGGAGGTGCATGTTGTATGGTCAGATAAGATGATTGATAAGTACGATACGTGCATTCTCAGCTCATTTCCAGAGGTCTTTAAACCTCAGACATTCATGAAGAGGCCTCAAGAGTCTGTTTCTCTGTACAAATGCCTTGAAGCCTTCTTGAAGGAAGAACCTTTAGGACCAGAAGATATGTGGTTGGTGCTCATTCTCATTTTTCGTCTCTAAAATTTTTTTTGCTTGTTGCTGGTCATTCTTGACTTAATTTGATGAGTGGGAAAGAAAGTGTTTTTTAGAGCTTTAAGATGCTTGAATTGGTTTTGGTCCTTGTGCCATCACCATAGCTCTTTGACTAATGTTTTTCATATAAAAATCAAGTTGTCACTGTTTCATCTTGCATAATTACTTTGCAACTGTGTATATTTCTAGGTACTGCCCTAGCTGCAAGGAGCCTCGACAAGCAATAAAAAAGCTAGATCTTTGGAGATTGCCTGAGATTCTTGTTATTCATTTGAAGAGGTTCTCATACAACCGATATTTTAAGAACAAGCTAGAAACATTTGTTGACTTCCCAGTTGATGATCTAGATTTCTCAACCTACATTGCCCACAAGAATAGCCAGTTTTCTAGTCGCTACATGCTGTATGCAATTAGTAATCACTATGGAGGTCTGGGTGGCGGTCACTATACGGCATCTATTAATGTAAGTGGTGTTTCTTTTGGTGTAGGAATTTTCTCTTGATTGCCTGTTGCTACATACCTTTCACATTCTCTTGCACATAGAATCAGTATAATTTGGCATTCCCTCCTTGTTGACACCATCACCCTAATAGGGCTTTCTCATTAACAGGGTTCCTTCCAGCTTACTTAAAGTCTTAAGCTTTTCAAATATTTAGGAAATTGTTGTTTGGAATCAGTGTAATGTTCTAAATATGGGATTATTGGAGAAAATTTGGATGCTAGTCCAGAGTTACTTGACTTAAATAAATTCAATTTGATGTGGTATTCATCATAGTGGAGGACAGTCCCCTGTCCAATCTGTTATCCTGAAATGAAAGCTAATTTTGGCATGCTATCTATGCCATTACTTGAAATAAGTTGCAAGTTCCAGTGTTAAGGTGGAGTCGGCAACATTGTAAGTTCAGGGAGTACTGGTTTAATGGAGAGTCACAGATCTTTTTTTAGCTTGGTATCAAGCAATATATTATCAACTGTAATTTTGTGATGAAAATTTGTGTATGGAGGGTTGTCATAGATGGTAAGTGGTAACACCAAAAGTTGGTTCCATTATATAATTAAGGCTAAAATGCAAAACCCACCCTCAATGTTTCACCAAAATTCATTTCAGTTCTTTAACTTTGCTTTTGGTCATTTCAGTCCTTTAACTTTTAAGTTTATTTATTTATTTATTTTTATTTTGAGAAAGGACTTGAGTGATTTTATTAAGGTAAGTCAACTACATCCAATTGTAAAATCGAAACAATATGTGATGGGACATCTTCCATCCATACTTGAAAATTTGGTATGCGTAATGCATGTTTCGCCAAACTATGAGCTACACTATTGCTGTTTCTCTTAATGTGAGATTACAACAATCTTACATAATTATTTGCAAATACCTTAACATCTTCTATCAGTAAACCCGTTGGTGATAGACTATGCTCCTTTGACTTCAATTCTTGAATCAAACCAAGAGAGTCACCTTCAAGAATAGCACTTCGGAAACCCAGTTTATGCGCAAACAACAAAGCCTTCAGTGCTGCCAAAGCCTCTGTCTCGTCTGCCTTGTAAGCTTGAGTGAGTTTTTCCGAACAAGATGCCAAAACAGCTCCATTGTTGTCCCTGATTACACCACTCCAATACCGGACATATTTGAATCACTGAACACGGCACCATCAAAATTTATCTTCACAATCCAGCTTGCGGACATCTCCACCTCGATCCTCCATTACCGCTGTTCACTACTTGCACTTCTGGAACTTGCAAGTTTGCTCAGTATTGTGCCAGCATTACCTTCGATTGTTCTGCCACCTGATGCAGCGGATTGGCCTGAAGATTCAGTCGAGCCTTGTTTCTCTGATTCCACACATTCCAAGCCGTATATGCAAACAGCTCCAGGGACTTACCTTCCACAATCATCCATGATAGCAACTCCTTCACACCCGTGAACTCAAACGCATACCTGAAACTCCATGCTTCCTGATCAGCCCACACCACATCCAACTCTGGACATGACCATAATGCGTGCTTTGTTTCCTCCACAGCGTGCTTACACCTCTCACAGATCAGGTCCGCTACAATTTTCATTCGCATCAGCGCCTGTTTTGTTGGTAGTGCATTACAACAAGCTCGCCAAATAAAATTTTTGATTTTTGGTGGAGCTTGCATCTGCCAAATCTCTTTCCAGACCTGCTTGTCACGGATTGGGGGGGCTTGCAGGCTTACTTGTAACTCCAACTCCTCTTAAAGGAATCTGTAACCAGACCTGCAGGAGTAGTGTCCAGAGGTGGAGTAAGGCCAATATAAGGTGTCCTCTGTTACACTTTGGCTAAGGGGAATTTTCTTGATCAACTCAACATCCTCTACCACAAATAGACCGTCAACTAGCTCTTCAATCCATTGTCTTGTGATTGGATCAATAAGCGTATCCACAGTATGATTTTCAAAACTTTCTAAGGGACAAGTTGGCTGCTGTGTAGGGTGCTTTCTTGGCAGCCAGCGTTGCTGCCAAATATTAATTTTTTCTCCACTTCCAACCCTCCATATTGCCCCCCTTTGAATGATGTCTCTTCCTCTAAGGATACTCTTCCAAGTATAAGACCCCAACCTTGAATCGGCAGCCTCCATAATTTAAGAATTTGGGAAAAAACGTGCTTTAAATACTTTGTAAAACAGTGAGGTCTTATTATGCAAGAGTCGCCATGCCTGCTTTGCTAAAAAAGAGTCTTTGAACATGGCAAGATCTTGAAAATCCATACCACCAATAGTCTTAGATTTTGTCATGTCCTCCCATTTAACCCAATGTATTTTTCTATAGTCACCTCTTTGTCCTCACCAAAACTTCTTGATTAGGGCCTCAATGTCATTGCACAAACCCAACGACAATTTGAAACATCCCATAGTGTTAGTTGGGATGGCTTGAATAACTGCCTTAAAGAGCACTTCCCTTCTGGCTTGGGAAGTAATTTTGCTTCCCACCTTTGGAGTTTTTGCCATACCTTCTCCTTAATGTAATTAAAACTCTTTTTTTTTTCTTTGCCAACTAAAGAGGGCAGCCCAAGATATTTTTCATATTGCATGATTTTTGGAACACCCAAGGTCACCTTGATCCTGTGCTTCACTTCCTCCGGTATAGACTTGCTAAAGAACAAAGAGGTTTGACTCTTGTTTACTTTTTGTCTTGAGGCTTCCTCATACTTATCTAGTATGTCCATCACCTTGTCACACTCCTCCATTGTTGTCCTGCAACAAATAAAACTATCATCTGCAAAAAGCAGATGCGTTAGTTTTGGACCTCTCCTACAAAGGGAGTAGCCATGGATATCATCTTGTAATTCAACATTTTTAATTAAACTATTTAGCCATTCTGTACAAAGAAGAAAAATGAAATGGGAAAGTGGGTCACCTTGCCTAATCTCCCTTGTAGGAAAAATCATCCCACATGGTTCTCCATTTACCAAAACAGAATATGAGACTGTTTTCACACAACTTATTACAAGATTTATCAACCTCTCCCTAAAACCCATATTCCTCATAATCCCTTCTAAATAATACCAATCCACCTGGTCATAAACTTTACTCATATCCAGTTTTAGTGCCATATAAATATAAGTACCCCCCTTATACTATTGAATACTATGTAAAGTCTCAAAAGCCATTAAAATGTTGTCCGAAATTAATCTTTCCTCAATGAAGGCTGATTGGTGTTTTGTGATAATGGATGGAAGTATTTTTTTTTAAGGCGATTTGCAAGGACTTTGGAGTATATGTTGTAAAGCACATTACATAGGCTGATGGGAGGAAATTGGTGTGCATATTTAAGAGAGTTTATTTTCGGAATAAGTGTAATAAAAGTATGGTTTAGGGGAGTTGGTATGGTACTTGAGTTCAACCATGACAATATGGATGAAGTGACATCATGATTTACCGTGCTCCAAAAATGTTGGTAAAAGAGCGGAGGCATACCATTTGGTCCAGGTGCTTTGAGGGTGCCATTTGTTAGAGAGCACTAATTACTTCACATGCCTCAAACTCCCGGCATAGAGTTGCATTCATCTCCTCATCTATCATTGTGGGTACACACTCTAACATGCTTGTGGAGACACTACCCTCTGTTGAAGCAAAGAGAGACTTGTAATAGTTTACCATGACCTCACCTATCTCATCTGGTCTAGTTCTCCATACCCCACCCTCATCTCTAATTCCTTCTGTAGAATTTTTCCTGTATCTCTTTGTGGCACAACAATGGAAATACTTAGTATTTTTATCCCCTTGATTTGCCCATAGTACTCTTGAACGTTGAGCCCACATCATTGCTTCCCTATCTTGCAAAACCTCAATTTCTTTTTTGATTTGTCTAACCCGAAAATGGTTTCCCACTAACCATGGCTGTCCTTTCTTCTTTACCTAAAGCCTGTTTTAACCGATTCAACTCCAACCTTACATTACCAAAAACATTTTTTTCCCATCGACCCAACTCCTTCCCACACGTTTCCACTTTCCTCAAGATATCTCCCTCAACCTCGACCCCACTCCTACCACCCCAGGCCGAGTATACCACTTCCTCATAGTTTGAATTTGAAAGCCACATTTGTTCAAAACGAAAATTTTTTTTTTTTTTTTTTCTTTTCTGAATAGGTGGAATCAAACCAGAGAGCGAGATGAGAATTGGAACATGATCAGATGAACTACATGTTAAATGGTACACTCTTGAACCCGCAAACTTCATGAACCAGCTATTTGTGACCAAGCACCTATCAAGCCTCTCTCAAATTGAAATTCCATTTTCGAAGTGCTTGCTCCAAGACTATTTTGAGCCCACAAAACCCAAGTCCATGAATCCACGTTCATCGATCACCTCCGTAAATTGCTGCATCTGATAATGAGGTCTTCTTGCACCCCCAAGTTTCTCATCTTGTCTGATAATTTCATTAAAATCCCCATAACAAAGCCAAGGCTTCTCCAGCTGTGAGTTTAAAGCCCTTAGCTTGTTCCAAGCTTCATGCCTTCTTGCTGGTTCACCATAAAAACCCGTTAGTCTCCATTCATTCTCCGTATTTTTATCAATCACTGCATCAATATAGTACCTATCTGAACCTTCCACCATTAAAATTAATCGATGCTTTCCAATAAAGAGCTATTCCACCATCCCTTCCCACTCTTGGTACAACCCATCTATGATCAAAACCAATACTTCTTTGAACAAACTCTAGCCTTGCACCATCTGTAAGTGTCTCAGCTAAAAACACCACAGCGGGATCTTTTGCACATATGATTTCAACGAATTCCCTCCTTGTACACAAGTTCCCAAGCCCACGACAGTTCCATGCTAAACAACTCATTGCTGTTGGTGGGGTTGAACATCAGCTCCCGCCACTACTGAAGGTGTGTTTTCTTCCCTGAGAGCAGCCTGAAACCTTTTTGCTGACAATTCAAGTTTATCTGCCTCCGATCCTGCAACTCTTTTTTTCCTTGAAGGTTGAGAGGTTTCTGTAGTGTTTTCCCTGAGTTTTCTTTCTCTGCGTGTCCAGTTAAGGGTTGCATGGGTTCTTTTTGGATTGGGAACCCTAGCTTCATGAATATCACATGGCTTTTAAGTTGTGAGTTATCACTTAAATTGTAATGTGGCCTAGGGATTTTGGTAGTTTTCTTTTCCGACCCCAATAGTATAGCCGCACCAAACTCCTTTGCCAAACATAACTCCTCATTATTTGCTTCCAAAATAGTTTCGATATCATTAGGACTCTTTAATTCCTCCGTAATTTCCCCATTAAATTTGTTTTTTAAAGCCATATCCTCCCTACTAATTCCATCCACATCATTGCGCATTAATGAGGAAATATTTTCGACTTCAATGCTATCTTCACTGCTAACTGTTACTCCTTGTGACTGCTCCGACGCTTTCCCTCTACCAGAACCTGAATTCCGGCAAGAATCTCGGTTTACTGATGTACCTGAATTCACCTTCTTCTTCGCGGCATAGAACCTAGGGACCATGATTGCATTTTTTCTTGCAGCAACAAACAGGGGTGCTCTCAAGTGTGGCCACCATCATATATTTTTGGATTAGATGGTGCGAAGACCTCTCCCAATGCACTACAAATTTTCTTTGCCGTCTCAATTGTCATATATTTAATCAGAATTCCATGTACCTGAACCCATAGCTTAGACTTCTCAAATTTTATATCTTTCAGTGGGGACTCATTTTCATATCGACTCATTATCACTAGGTGTTTGTCAAAACTCCATGGTTCGCCTTCTAAAATTCTATTCACATCCTTCTTGTTGTCGAAGGTGAAAAGAATTTTGTGGTCTCCAAAACTCTGAATCTTAAAACCATTTCTGGCTCTCCATAGCGGGGTATAGGTCTTAGCTATAATCTCCATGTTGATGGCTTGTTTGGTTAAAAACTTTGCAACAATGGAGAAATTCTCAACTTTATCATCGTCAAGTAAACAACCACCTGGCCCCTCTCTATCTGAAAGAGTAAGCCGATTCCATGATTGAGCCAAATCATCCATCCTCACACTCGCTCAAAACTGTTTCCCAAACCCCCAAAAAATAACCCAACAAGCCTAGGAATAACAATGTTACTCCTAGGATACTAAAGCACCTTCGTGGAAGGGACACACTAATTCTATTGTGTAAAAGAAATTAGAGAGAAAACCCCACGTCTAAACACAGAGAAACACAAGTTAATTTTCTTAGTTGTTGATATAAGTTTATTCAATTAAGACTTTTTCATCAACTTTTGTTATATGTTATGGTGAATTTTCCAATTTTTTAAATTTTTCTTCAAGTTTTTTAAATTAAAAAAATTCAATTAATGATTGAAGAATATTTTTCAGATTTTTTTTTTTCCAAATTTCTTAACAAAAGTCCTTAATTGAATAAATCTGAAACTTAGGGGACTAAAATGAATGAAAGCAAAGTTAGAGGACTAAAATGAATTCTGAAGAAACTTAGAGGGTAAATTTTGCATTTTAGCCTATAATTAAATTGAAAATGCATTGATAACATATCATATGATGTATAATTAGTGTGCTAAACGTATGGTTTCCTGGTAGTGTTGTGGTTAATCTTCCTACATAATTGCTGAATTAATTTGTTGGTATCTGTATGAAGGTTGTGTGAGTGTGTATATATATATGTAGTCTTTTCTTTAATGTTTCATTTTTGTAGGAATGGTAACCCATCTTGTACCCCTTCCATCACATGTATATCCCCTTACAATTTTGACTTTGTTGATTTTTGTGAACTTGAAATGGGAGTGGCTTAAATGTCATAAAATAAAGATACAAGCTAAAAATTAGTGAGAATCTGGGGATTTTTAACTCAACAATTCTGTAAAGCACTTAGATTTTACATTGCTTGCAGGAACATCTTTATATCTTTTGTATTATTCTCATGATTTCTATATGCTATAGGTTCTCTAATTCTCTTTGTTCCTATGCAGCTTGGATATGGAATGTGGTATGAGTTTGATGATGAGAAGGTTAATCCTGTCAGTGAGGACAGGATAAAGACCTCTGCTGCTTATGTTCTTTTCTACAGGAGAGTCCCAGATGTATAATCCAACATAGTTGTACAGTTGCAACAATTTGCAAAACAGGATCGGGCAAGCATTACCTTCTTCTTTTTCCCCCAAACCATTTTGTAGTTATTTTTGGGAGCATCCTCATTTTGCTTACAGCTTGGAATTGGAGAGGATGCACATAGAGAAAATGAACAAAGGACAAAGGATTTTACTGTACAGCTTCAAATGGGCGCCATTGGACTAGGGTAGAATATTTCAACCTCTTTGTCGTTAAATGTACATATGCTTCATAGTTCATACAGAGGGAATTCTTGACAGACCCATCAATTTTAAGATGGAAGAGCTTCCCCACAAGTATATCACTTAATAAAATTTATTGGGTACATATTTTGTTTGCTGCATTTGTTTAAATTATAGTAGTTTAAAAATATTTAGTATAATGGGTTGACAATTGAAGTCTTGCACTGTACACCAAGCTATAGAAGTTACAGCAAATCATCCTGTGAAGCTGTTAGGGGCTTTCTACTTCGAAGCTACATTTCACATTAACCTTGCTACGGTGAACCAAATACATGTGCCGGCGATAAGCACAACAATGCAGGAAACATATTTTGTTTCCTGCATTTGTTTAAATTATAATAGTTTAAAAATATTTAGTATCATGGGTTGACAATTGAAGTCTTGGCACTGTACACCAAGCTATAGAAGTTACAGCAAATTATCCTTGTGAAGCTGTTGGGGGCTTTCTACTTCGAAGCTACATTTCACATTAACCTTGCTATGGTGAACCAAATTCATGTGCCGGCGATAAGCGCAACAATGCAAGCCATGTGATGACTTGATGGGGGTAACTTTCCAAGTAAGTCTCCTGCAGACTCAAATGAATGTTCATTGTTTGTTTACTGGAGGGAAAGGCTGATAAGACTGTACATAAACAAACACCTTTCGTCATTATTGATGGGAAAGGCTGACCAGAAAATGTATAGAATTGATTTTAGAGATGGGCTTTTAGACTTGGGAAAGGGTTTGATTCTGTAATATTGTAGCTTGTCAACCTACCTTAACACTGTTACGCCAAAACAAGCACAGCTTTAAAAAGGATGTAAATTGAATTTTGTCTAAAAATTCATTATAATTGAATCTCTTCCATTCCAAATTGGAGGAATTATAAAACATTGAGGTTTCTAAACCCCTTCAAGTTCATTTAATTCCTACCCTAAAAAGCATCCAATTGAATTTGATTAATATTAACATAAATAACTTTGCTCTAGTTTCATAGGAATGGAACTCGAAAATCTAGTTGAGCAGAAAGATGTGCAACTGATTTTATCAAATCACAAGCAACAAAATTGACAGCAAGGAGTCTAGTTTGTGCGAAGGGGCAACCTCCTATTCAAGCTCAATCTTGATGGAGTGTTGGAGGTGCGGGTGGTTTCTCAGAAGGTGAATGAATGCTCTGTATGGAGATTCTCTCCTTCAAGTCATGGCTTTAGTGTATTGATTAGAGCTCTCCAGTTTGATCACAAACATGGTCTGCATCAGGTTAGAGAAGAGTATGCATGCGGTGTCTTATTTAATATTTATGATGTTGAATTCTGATGCCCCTTGCTAAACGGTATCAACAAGTCTTGTTGTATTAATAACCACCATTGTTTTGGACTTCTAGGAGACACCAGGTTGAAATAAGGTTAGAATCACTGTCGGTGTGGACCTCATGCTCTTCAAAAATCTCCAAATTAATGTTCGTAGGTAAGATTTTGTCATCCAAAAACTTTTCTTGCGGGCCTGTCAAAGACATTCTTACTAAAGCTTGGATCCTAATAATAAATGAAGTAGAAATTAATGTAGTAGTAATAGGTAAGACCACATTTATGTTTGTCTTTAAGCATGAAGCTGATGTTTGTAGATTGTAGGCTTGGGACCAATGGCCTTGGTCAATAAAAATGTGAATTTTAATCGTCCGGACCTAAGCCTGAATTAAATTGACTTCTCTTACTCATAATTCTGTATCCAAGTCCATGTGACGGTGAAACAAACAATGGGCTCTGGCACTTTGAAGGGTACTAGTAGATCATGTAGCCAGCAAGAGGTATGGCTTTAAGATCAAATGGGCTCTCTTCAATGAATATTAATCATTTCCAACCATTCTCATGCAAATGTATAGAGATCTATATAAACATCAATGACTATTATACGTTTATGGAAGCGGTATACTTCCCAACTAAATCGAAAGTTGAGCTCTAGTGTTGAATGGTAGCACTGAGCCAATAAATTATTTGCATCAACCACTTGACCACCTTCCAAGTCCCCAATGACAAACAAAGTCTGCTAAGTAATAAGTACATTTTAGTTTAATGTCACTAAATTTGAAGAATTTTCAAACATAATTTCCATATAATAAGAATAAGGTATATACAAAACTTTTTATACTTTTGAGTTTTAATAAGGTAATCTTGTGTCGTGTTAAACCAATTTCTTAATTTTGATGCAAGTATTTATTACTCATGGCAACAATGAAGGTTTTGTTAGTTTTTATATTAAATGTGATACCACTTTCAATAAGAATTATTTTTCTCCATAAAAAAAGAATTATTTCTTTTTTAAATATAAGAATTCTATAGCATATTGAATTTTTAGTTTAAATTTTTTTTATTTTTTTTTATTTTAAGACAACTAGACGACTTTTTTTTTTTTCTTCTTCTTCTTCTTCATTTAAAGAACCTTATCATTTAAAAGATGGAGTACTATTTTGAATGAGTAAGATAATTCAAGAATAAAATATTTCAAAACGATAATTAACAAACTTAATTTGTAATTTATTGCATCACAATAACAAAATTTAAGTCTAGAAGTAAAATAATACTTTTTTCCTAGAATAAAACACATAAACATGAACAATTTGCATTTTTTACTAAAGAATTTTTTTAAAGTTAAGAAAATATAATAATGACCATATTTAGCTTATGTAAGAATTATAAAATGTATTTGATGCATATTTTAATTTTTTTTGACACATGCATATTTTAATTTAAGTATATATGTGTGTGAAACTTACTTTTGAAGACTTGAACCTAGTCCTTACTCTCCACACCTTACAAACACTTATACTTGTGGAGTGACCATCATACCAAGGGTGGGTGGTGATCTAATTATACGTACTTCAAAACTATACAAAATGTTGTGAACAAAAATAGGAATTTGGAAGCAATTTTTTGGTTTAAATGGAAAGAAATTAATGGATTGCTAAAATTTAATCATAATTATGACAAAAATGTTTATAATAATTAGGAAATTAATGTATTCCTAAACTTTTATTGTAATTAGGAAATATAATTATGACAAAAATGTTTATAATAAAATATATTTAATGTTTTGATAGTAAACATGACAAAAAATGGTTATTAACATTAAATAATATATTAAATCACTCTTAAATGAATTACTTTTGAATACTTCACTCATAAATGAATGATTATTTTCTTCTAAAAAAAATGAATGGTTATTTATTGTTGACACATAGAAAAGTTTTTTGACAGGCAACAATATCATAGCAAATAAATGAATATTATACCAAATAGATGAAAGGAGTTACAGAATATGATATGTGTCATTATGCATTAATCAAAGTTAACATTTTGTGTATCCACCAGTTTCAAGAATTCGTGAATGTGTTTAATATCAATTGTACATATTTGGAACAAATGTAATCCTCTAGTTACCTTTTTTATAACATAGATTGGTCTATAACTGTTTCTCTCACTTTCTCAGCACTGCAAAATTTTCCAGCGCCCGCTTTAGCAGTTATCGCGAGAATTTTTAGTCATGCAAAAACCCAGTAGCGGTAAAATTTCTTTCATAGTTTCTTGGATTTTTAAAATTTTTAATTTTATTGAATTGCTTCCTTCACATTTGATGCGAATCTCCGTTTACAAAGTTGTGATTTTTTGCTTGTTCTAGTTGTTAGAGTGAGTGTAGTCTTGTGAATTCTTGATAGTTTTTTTTTTTTTTGGGGAAAATATTTATTGCTTTGGGAACATTTAGCTTCAGGGTGTCATTAGGGTATAAAAAAAGAGAAAGAATTTAAAGAAAAGAGTGTTTAGAATTCTTAACTTTATATGGGTGTCAGAACAGTTTGGTTTGATAATTGAAAGTTCGGTTCTTTCATGCAAAGTGCTGTCTCAGAGGTGTTTCTATGTTGAAGTTCATAGTTCATGTTTAGTTTGATGTGCTTCCATTTGGCAAAATGAAATTTTCTTTTGTGATTTTTTTTTTTTTAAATTTCGTAATTTCGTTTTTTCTAACACTGTAGGGTCTTTTATTCTCCCTGTGAATCAAGTTCCCTTGATAAAATATATTTCATAGATTTTTATTTTTTAAGTTTGGAATGTTCTATGTGAGGTATACCATGATTCAGGATTAACTTCTTTTAGATATTGATGTTATGGTGCTGTCGATTTTGGTGAGTCATAGTTATAAACAATTATAGGTTGAATTTTACCTCTTCTATGATACATATGAACAGATTGATGAAACCAATACATATATGAACTGTGATGTTAAGACTATAGATGTCGAATTGCATCAAAAGAATGTGTAATTGAATGCTTTTTTTACCGATGTTATAATGTTTGATCATAAGAAATCAGTGTTGTTATAGGAAATCACTTTTTTTTTTCTTTTTTTTTTTAAGCATCTATGTAGTCCCCCTGAATTATACATGTTTAGTTTGGTGCTTCAAGTCATCATTCCATTCCACCCTTTCAAGTGTATGCCTAATGAGTAATGAATAATGACTCTGATAGGAGCAAGGATGGATGTTGTTGCAATAGCAAAGGGAGACAAACTCATATTGAGGGGGTTGAAGTTCCATGGGTATCATGGGGTGAAGCCAGAGGAAAGGACGCTGGGTCAGAAGTTCTTGGTGGATGTTGATGCCTGGTTGGACCTTCGGCAGGCTGGTAAATCTGATTGCTTGTCAGATACTATTAGTTATACTGATATTTACCGGTAAGCCATAATTCTACACCTTCATTTATAATACCTTGAACCGTAACTTGTCATACTCTCTCATTTTTCTTTTTCTTTTTTAATTTGCTTTGATTGGAAGAGTTTCATCTTAATTTTCGTAATTCAAAGAAACCAACTTCCTAATTATTCCCACTAAATGTAAATTTTTATGGAAACTGCAATAATAAGGCTGAGATCGTATATGATTAGCAAATATCTAACAAAACTAACCTGCATAATATAGGTGGTTTAATAGATATTAGTAATTGTAACCTATGATGAATCTTTTCATTCTATGAGCTATCTGTATGTAATGTGTCATGCCTCAAACCCAAAAGGGTCCAAAAAATGAGAAAACGAACCACCAAGAGAAACTATAGGGGATTTTTTTTTCCATCAAAGCAAAAACCCTCAAATGTATTGGAACGTTAATTTATTGGTGCTTTGGGGTTGTAGTTTTCCATGCAATAAACCTTTAATTGGTTTAGGCTGTGACATTATGCATGCTTTGTTTGATACGAGATCACATTTGATAGTTTGAATTGGTGAAATGCAGAATAGTTGAAGAAATTATTGAAGGGCCTGCTCAGAATCTTCTAGAGTCAGTGGCTCAACGCATTGCGTCTGCCACTTTTACAAAGCACCCCCAGATCTCTGCAATTCGTGTAAAAGTTGGAAAGCCTCATGTTACTGTTCCTGGTTCTGTTGACTACTTGGGTATTGAGATTCTCAGATATAGAAGTGTAGATGCATCAAACTGAACTCATTATTTATACACATTTTTCCTTTCTCCCCCCACTCCCTTTTTTGAGACCTAAAAAAATAGAGGGGGATGTTGCATGTGTTGCTTGTAATTTCTTGCCGAGTTTGAATTGGTGCTAGCAATTGATTTATGAGGTTGCAGTTCTTTCTTAGTGCTTACCTAAATTTTATGTGTTTTCTTTCATTCTTTGTTTACTTGGCCTCCACCTTGGAATTTATCTAGTCCCTTGTCTAGCAGTTCCTGGCACCAACATTTGGATCAGTTTTCTATAAGAGATCATATGTACGTGGGATTGGGAAATGTATCTAGTTTTTAACGGGATTGCGCTTTACATGAATGAAAATTGGTATTGTACTGGTATGCAGTTAATTATAACTCATTATCATTTGCATACAGCATAGAAAAGACACATATCCCGTATAAAAAAAAAAGAAAAAGAAAAAAAAAAGAAAGAGAAAAGATGCTCAATTAAGATTGCCAAAATATGGAAAAAAAAAAACCTTGTAGCTCAATAACATCGTTTAGTCTTCTTCAAGGAGAGAATCAAGTCCAAATCTCCCTCAATGGGGTAAAAAAAATGATTGCCGAAATATTTTAACTGTCTAGACTTAATTGTGCCGTAGAAAGATAACCAACGATGCATTATGAGAAATTTGTAGGCAGGAGGTGGATGCAGTGGATCATAACCTGTGGAGGTGTCCATGGGCTCACGATGTTTGGCCGGGCTGTTCTAGGAAGCTTCAGAAGAAGAGCCCCAATATTGATGGCTTTTCAGTTTAGCACAACCTGGCTTATAAAGAATGTGTAATTGCTAATATGATAGGTTTTTTTTTTTTAATTGAATACATGTGTTAACATTATAAAGTCGTGTGAAAAAAGATCTATACAAAAAATAGTCTACTACATTAACAATTATAATTCGAATAATAGCCATATCAGATATAATAAGAGTCATGTTGAAGCATTTTTAAACTTCCAAGCACTAAACTGGAACAAATAATTAAATTAAGTCTTCTATTATTTATAGTTTAAGGACCACAATCGTATTTCATACAATTCTCTTAAAAGTTATCACAGCTTTCATGTGATACCCAATTGCAATTTCAGCCAAGCTTTATGGACCCAGTCAACTGGTATCCAATTATTGGTTTACACGAACAAGAACTGTATTAGCCCAAGCAACAGAAAATGAGAGATAAAAACTCAGAAGTAGTATCAAAGGGCTTGGTAGATTTAAACTTTCATTCTTGAAACAGGACACAATTAAAATAAAAATGTTTCAATGTAAATATTATCTGACTGCAAAAAGTTTGCTTCAACACTTCTACAAGACAATTTCCACTGAAATGCAGACATAGGAAGACTCTTCTCTCAACACATCTACAGAACTTTCTTTTAGATTGTGGCACATGTTAGTAAAGCTGGTTCATGTAGCCATACCACTCGGTTCATGACTGTTGGCTTTGCCTTTGCCTTTGCCTTTGCGATTCCAGATAGAAGTCGTCTCAATAAGCTTATGAGGTACAAGCCGCCTTTCTCGCTTAGTAAGCTTGCGGAAGTTGTGGACTCTGAGTCTAGCTATCTCGGCCTCCTCTTCAGCAGTCATCTCCCTCACTACCACTGTTAGTCGGCACTCAGGTCTCTCTTTGACTCCACATTTTCCTTTAGCATGATAGGAAACTCTTTTTCTATAGAACCCCTTCCCAACAAATGCCTCAGCTGTATGAAAGAGAGTGCAAAATAAGCAAGCTAAAATAAAATGAAGAGAGAAATTTCACTTGCATCATTTACCAACAAGGAGACGGTCTAGATCCAATCCATGGTTATGAGTTGCATTTGCTCGGGCTGAGTGGATAACCTGCAGATAACAAATTCTTATCACGTAATGTAAATTGGCAATTCATTTAAAGAAAAAAAAAAAAGGTTCCTCCTTCTATGGTACCTCTAACACACCTTCAAGACTCAGGTACCAAGTTTCAGGATATTATCTTGTGAAAGTCATAAGCATTATGACATAAATCAAATAGGTTTATGTAATTTCAAAACCCCAGTACTAAATCAAGCAAAAAAACCCAAGTACTAAATCTTTTTTATTTTTTATTTTTTTTTAGTGAGTTACACATGCATTTGATCGGTCTTGAACTCAGTGCTCACAACCTCACTCTCCAGGTAGCACTTAGTAGGTTAGGAGGTGCCAGTCAGGGTAGAGCTCATTGGTATGTGCTAAATCATTTATATGATGATAAACAACTATTTGCATGACATCTTTAAGAAAGAATTACAAGGAAAACTAAGTGACACCTTAAAGAAAGAATTACAAGGAAAACTAAGTCCAGATCCTGGTACCAGAAAATGCACAATAACAAATAAAAAACAGAAAAAGAGTGAGACAGAGATTTATGAATGAAGATACTATAACCCTTTCTAATTGGTAATGTTGATAGAGTGCTTGTATAACCTGATACACAGTTTTTGCTGCTCGCTTTACTGTTACTTGCAACTGCAACAGTGCATCCTCAACTCGCATCCCACGAACTAATGCAGCAACCAAATTGACCTTTTTTGGACTCTGAAAATGCATTAAGTTAAGGGGCATATCAAACTTAAACAGAAGCCATTCAGGTGCAACTGAGTAAACACATATTCAATGGTCCATTCCAAGAAATCCTTTATGTTTAATGTCTAAACTGCACTAACAAAAATCTGATTCAACACACACATAAACTTTTATATCATCCTTTTCAAGCAACTAAAGTTTGGTTAAAAATGAAATAATAAAATTTCAACTGCTAGGATAATTAGCAGCTGACTATGATGCAGTAATAGGGATTACTTACATTTTCATAGGTTTTAACCCAATTATTTCTTTGATTTTTTGTTCCCCTTATTTAAATGCATCTCCCTTTTGTTCTCTGAATTCTTACAGTAATATCAGTTAAAAAAGAAGAAGCAAGAAAGATGTCATGTATAAGAATGTTCATAGTCATAGGTCTGTTACTTCATATGCTAAACCAGGGCTTTAGTATTGACCAAAACAACAAATAAATGCTACCATATCTCAATATGGGAATAACATATCTTGCAAAGTGTCCCAGGGCTTTGGCTTGGTGACATCAACGTGGAGTGTAATTGGGCCAGATCTTACGATGAAATCTTAGTAAGTTGTTTTTTTACAAGTAAATCTTAGTAAGTTGTTCTAAACCCCCTCTCTCATTACAATGGGAGATGTTTAGGCATTCACGGTAACTGAATCATAAAATTGTGCAGCATTTGAATGCTCAAAGCCATCGTGTTACATTTAGATTACTTTATCCACCAATTATAAGGTACAAAAATAATTATTTGTTTCTATCCTGATAAGTATTTATCGGAAAGACTGAATCAAAAGCAATATGATAATTTCAATGGCTCTAATAATCACATAAGACTGAAACCAAAATGAATTAGATATTCAATTGTCCCATAAATATTCCCAGAAGAGACTGACTGATGCAAAAAAATGTGGTACCTCATACCTGTTTAATGCCCTTCAATATAGCTTGAACTTTTGAAGGCTTAGAGACAACTTTCTGGTTCTGGTCTTCGTTTTTTCCACTATTTATTGCCAATACAGGAGTCAATGGAGATGGAATGGCTTTTTCCTCAGATGATTCTGCTAGTAACTTCCTCGAACTGGAAATTCCCTGGATCAGTAAGAGATTTAAATTAATAATGATCGTAAAAAGTATATACAAACACAAACATACAATCAATTAAGTTGAAGGAGAATGTTTGGCATCAACTCTTCTTGAGCCTAATAATTTCCACTGATAAAAAGAATTGCCAATACAATGAACAACAAATTCAGAGGTATTGTTCAAGATTGGTCCCATCAAGTAGGAAGCGCCTCAGGTACACACACATTGTGACAAAATTTACTTTAGAATTCTAGACAACGCAAATGTTTTACAATATATGCCCAGGTGTGTTGGAGGTGTGCCATGGTACACAGCTTCTCTTATAAAATATTCATGCTACATACGATAAAAACAAGAACTTTACTAAACTAGAGGACAAGTGAGGCACTCAAAAAGGAAAATGTTCAAGATTCAGGGGGAAACAATAAGGCAAGGATAAGTTAGCAATACCAATTGTTGAAAATACTGATAAAAGGGACTTGAGATGTTTGCAGAAGGGGGTCTCCATAGTCTCTGAAGATAAGTTAATTCACCTGCAAAAGCTGCCTGTGCTATTCAGTCCTCACATTTGAGTTGTAATATGCCAAAAAACACTGACAGCCATTGAAATAAATATGATTCCGAAGACAACAACAACAGGAAAAGAGATTTCAAGCACACAACTTGGTTGTAAATGACAGTTGCAACATTGAAAAAAGAAAAATTCTACTTAAACATTTTTCGTTACTAAAGGTTCAAATTTCAATTTAAACTTCATATATGACAAAAAAAAATTTCCACCCAGGAAAATCTGAGACTAACCTGGTGAAAAGGAAGATTCCAAGCGAGAAGAAGAAAAGTTGGCAGATAAATTGTAACTATGTTCCACTCTTTTCCCAACACGACTAAGTACAAAGTGTATGTGTCTCTGCCAGCCCACCATGACCACAAAAGCTAACTCAACTAACAAAATCTTCTGCTAGAAGAATATCAAATTATCTACAAGGAAAAAGTAGCACAATCAGACAGTCAAAATCAAGAGCACAACAATGCACAAAACACTAGTCATTCAATTTTTTACAAAAAATATCCAAATTTTCAATAACCCAATTGAAATGTTGGTCCATAATAGACTAACATTTCAGTTCAAATCAAATAGTTCATTTTAGGACCAACCCATTTGGAGAAACATAGTTTACATTAAAAAAACAGTACGAAACAAAAGTTGTGCATTTCTGAACATAAACCCTCCTAACCCTTAAACCCACAAGGGTTTATAAACTGAGTTTGTTCTTACGTTCACAAAAATATGCACTTTCTCACACAGATTTCAAGCTTCTCAAAAATTTAAAAGTACTATCAACAACTTCTCTGAAAAATCAAAAGCCAAAAGCAATTAAGCTCTTTCCTAAATCTAAACCTGGAAAAGGAATGAGTAATCAGCTCAAACTCACTCAAAGTCAGTACCATAAGAAAGTGATATTTACCCAGTAATTTTCTTTTCCTTATTTTCCTGGGGTTTCCCAAGAACCAAATAGAGAGTGAGCACGTGAGATTTACCTGAATGATCAGCAGTGAACCCTGAACAGTCCTCCTGAACTTTCGCAAAGAATGAAAAACTGCTAAGTCTAAAGGTTCCAGGCAGAATGGGTGGGTTTGAACGACCCGGAAACCCAACCATAAATGGGCTTATTGACGGGTCCGTCTGGGCCGGCCATATAATAATGAAACCCAACGCAACAAATATTGGAGAGGACTAGCAATTGTAAATTGAGCCAAAAATTTTAAAGCTTTATCTTGTAAAATTTAATAGTATTTTTTATTATTATCTGTCTTTAAACAATTGATATTTGGGAAAGTACTAAAAATATATTCTTGAGTCTTCTATCTCAATTTTCATTTTCTTAATTAGTATTAAGACAAAATGATTTTCTTGTATATTTTCATTAATTGTTGATACCATTTTATTTTTATAGATATAATTAGATTTAAACTTATGGTTGTTATTTCATGACAATTTTTTTTACCATCATATCAAAATCTTGATTGATTTCATTTTTGTGTAGGCGAGAATATAATTCATGTCTTTTATTCAGTGAACAAAGACCAAAAGAGCTTTTATTTATTTTTATTTTTTATAGCTATGATTGCTACATCTTAAGCTAGCTATTAAGATAGCATGGTGCTTCCTACGAAAAATCAATCACATTCTTTGCTTCCTTTGTGCAATGAGCTACTTGTTTGCCTCTCGAGAGGAGTTTTAATTGTAAAATAATCCTTCTCAACCAAGTTGAGACTTAATCAATTGAGCTATCAAAAACCATTATTGATATCAATTTTATTAGTATTATTCATTATAATCACTAAAATGTAATTTGTACAATATACAGAAAAGCTTCACATAAATATATATGACTTGGTTATTACTATAAATCTAACAATTGAAAAATTAATTAATTAATTAATTAAATTCTCTCTCTCTCTCTCTCTCTCTCTCTCTCTCTCTCTCTCTATAATAATAATAATAATAATAATAATAATAATAAAAAAAAAAAAAAAAAAATCCACCCAAAAAAATTTAAGACTAACCTGGTGAAAAAGAAGATTCCAAGCGAGAAGAAGAAAAGTTGGCAGATAAATTGTAACTATGTTCCACTCTTTTCCCAACACGACTAAGTACAAGGTGTATGTGTCTCTGCCAGCCCACCATGACCACAAAAGCTAATTCAACTAACAAAATCTTCGGCTAGAAGAATATCAAATTATCTACAAGGAAAAAGTAGCACAATTAGACCGTCAAAATCAAGAGCACAACAATGCACAAAACACTAGTCGTTCAATTTTTTACAAAAAAATATCCAAATTTTCAATAACCCAATTGAATGTTGGTCCATAATAGACTACATTTCAGTTCAAATCAAATAGTTCATTTTAGGACCAACCCATTTGAAGAAACATAGTTTACATTAAAAAAACAATACAAAACAAAAGTTGTGCATTTCTGAACATAAACCCTCCTAACCCTTAAACCCACAAGGGTTTATAAACTGAGTTTGTTCTTACATTCACAAAAATATGCACTTTCTCACACAGATTTCAAGCTTCTCAAAAATTTAAAAGTACTATCAACAACTTCTCTGAACAATCAAAAGCCCAAAGCAATTAAACTCCTTCCTAAATCTAAACCTGGAAAAGGAATGAGTAATCAGCTCAAAGTCAGTACCATAAGAAAGTGATATTTACCCAGGGCCGGCCCTTAGGCGAGTTAGGCAATTGTCTCTAGTCTCCACTGTTCAGTCTCCAGCTGGACCGCCTCAGCCTCTCTCTGATGCTCTGCTCTCCGCCTCTCTCAAGTCTCAACTGCTCACCTCACCTCAGGAATCAGGTATAAAATTATAAATATTTGGGCACAGGCACAGGCACAGGGCACTCCATTTTATTTGTTAAGAACTTAAGATAACTTTGTTTATTTGGGCCCTACCTGGCTGGTTTTGTAACTTTGTTTATCCCTTATCAGTTTATCATTATGGCTGCCTGGACCCTCCCTGGACTGGGCGTTAAGTTTGGGCCCTCAAGGTTTTTTTTTTTTTCCCCCCCCCCCCCTCTTGGCTTTACTAGCTCTTCTTTTATAGTTTTCATCTTCCTATCTCTTGCTTCCATCTGTTGATTGTCTATTCGCCTTTCTTCTGGTCGTCCATCCCATCAGAGGCCTTATCGGTACTCAAGTGGCTCACTCTGACCAACTTTATCCTGCCAAGGGGTTACCTCCCCATTAATGCGGCCAAGAGGGTTAGTTGAGTGCATTAAATGCGAGGTGACAGCTTACTTTGGGGTTAGCCACTCCCTGAAATCACTTTTGTCAGGCCGAGGACAAGGTATCCTCGGCGTGGATCCAGGAGAATAGGCTTCCCTCCTTCTCCTCAGAAATAGTTGCGCTCCTCGGCATGGGCCTTGGGCCCGCTATAAGATGGGCCGAGGCTATCAGGCCCACGGACCCCACAATAGCCCCTCAAAACTCTGCTGCACGTTCCCTCGAACGGGGAGGAGGGTTTGATACATGCGGATCCATTGGACGAATGGCCTCACTTCAGTTTATGCTGATGCTGGCGGCTTCTTGACTGCCCGATGCGCGTTTTTAGCGTTTCGAGAATTAATGGGTGCCCACATTAAATTTTTGGCGGCACCACGTTTCCCACCTTCAACGGCATGATCTTCTGCCTTTATGAGCAAGCGGTTTCATTTGGAGAAATTAAGGGAGAGTATAAATACCTGTTTGACTTGCCTGGTTTCATCATTTTCGCGCTTATCATTATTGATGCATATAGTTTGAACTTGGTTCGACTGGCACACTATCTGAAGAGTATCGTCATACCTCTGTAAGTTTTCTTTTCTAGTGACCCCAAATTTCCTTGATTTCACTCTTCCTTTCTTTTTTAGAGCTTTTAGTTGTCTTTGGGGAATGGGTAAGTTTAAGGAGTTGGTCGAGTCCGATGAGATGATGAACAAATTCATTGTTGACTATGGAATACCCGATAATGTGAACTTGAAATACTGCGAAGAAGGAGAGTGGTACCTTAAGAGGAGAGAGGGTGAGGTCGTAATTCCAATAGTTGCTTTTGTAGAAGGAGGGATGAGAATCCCTATGAGGCCGGTGACCCTCAATTACCTTAGGCATTTCCGCCTGGCCCCACTCAGTGTGCTGTGAATGTGTTTAGGATACTAGGGTGTGTAGATACCCTGAATGAGAAAATGGGGCTGAGACTGACTCACCATGATGTTAATTGGTGTTATAACTTCATCACCTGAGGGGTAAGACGTATTACATGAAGACAAGGGACGATAGGGTTCGTCTTATCCAGTGTCTTCCTGACTCAATAAGGGGTTGAACCAAGATTTCCTCATAGTGTCGGGAGAATGGCACGACGGCTTTCATTGCCCAACCGTAGAGGGGAAGCCAGGTAGGGCGTCCGAAGTACAAGATAATTTAGGTTTCAGTGCCTTTGCGTTTTATATCTGTATACTCAATTTGGTTGACTAATCATAAGAATTTCACTTTTCTTTCACAGATCCATACGCCTTTGCACGTCACTTCCACCTGGTCAATAAAGCGGATTTGGAGACCGTTCTCAGGTCGGAACTTTTCTTGAACGAATCTGACAACCAAGTCAGAGCTGCTCATAAAATCCTCGGGTGTGACCCAGCTCAAACGTCATTCCCTGTTCCGCAGCACGTAATTAGAGCTCGTGATCCTCGGCTTACGCAGATTACCGTGGTGGAGAGCGGTTTCTCTTTTACTGGGGGTCTTACATACCTGAAGGTATTCCGCTATCAGGTCCCTTCATCCAGCAAGTAACGGTGGCCGAGAAAGGACCGCCTAAGAAAGCAAGGGAGGTGGTTGAATTGAGTTCCTCCGAGGACGAGTATAGTGTATTTGACTTAGCTGATCAGCCCGAGGATCCTCCGGTGACCTAGGGGATCCTCACTTATCCGAAGCGATTTCAGTCTTTAAGAGTTGGTACCCAGGCCGAGATGGGTTTAAAGAGGCAGCCCCAGACAAGTCTTCTTGACCTGCTCGAAGGCGGTTCCAAGAAGGATGTACCAGGGGAGTTACAGTCCCAGCCCCTAGCATCTCAGCCCCAGATTTCAACCATGCAAACCAGGTCGTCCTCCACCCTATAGTAGCTGCCCCTTCTACTGAGTCTCCTGATCTGAAAAGGAAAAAACTTCTAAGTGTAAGGATCCAATGGATGGGAGCAAATCTCATTCTTCGCCCGAGGAGGGTAAGACTCGTAGACCCCCAAGCAGTTGAAGCTCGGTGATCAAAAAAGGCAGAAGGTCATCCAGCACCCCAGGCTCAAGCATGGCTGCCTGCTACCATGCTCCATGACCAGCCCCTAATGGACAACGCGTCGATACGAGAGTCTCAAGGAGACGAAGGGCTCTCATAGCCCG
>NW_027069683.1:438033-477147 GCF_002906115.3 Quercus suber | reverse complement strand
GGGAGTGGCTAACCCCAAAGTAAGCTGTCACTCTCGCATTTAATGCACTCAACTAACCCTCCTGGCCGCATTAATGGGGAGGTAACCCCTTGGCAGGATAACGTTGGTCAGAGTGAGCCACTTGAGTACCGATAAGGCCTCTGATGGGATGGACGACCAGAAGAAAGGCGAATAGACAATCAACAGATGGAAGCAAGAGATAGGAAGATGAAAACTATAAAAGAAGAGCTAGTAAAGCCAAGGAGGGGGGGGGGGAGGAAAGGGAGGCCTTCTCGGCCACAGTCCGAGGAGCATTCCCCCATTTGTAAGAAAACACTTAGCCATTTTTTGAGATAAGTTTGGCCATGGTGATCAACGGCCAGCACCTAAGCCTTTCAGCCCACTCTCTATAAATGTATTGTTTGGGCTTGTTGGGCTGAAAACCTAACATTCAATTCAAATTGAGTCCTTACATAATGGTTGCAGAATTATGCTTATTATTAGTTCTAAGTTTGTAATTTTATGAGTTTTAATTAAAATCCAGTTCTTATATTGCCTGCATTTTTGTCTATTGTATAAAAATGCTTAAATCCTTGAAATTGTATTATATTGCTTGCCTCCATTGTATCAAAATGCTTAAATCCTTATAATTTTGCATTCAATGGGTTGTTATTAGGTTCTTCATGATGAAAGTTCAAACCTTGTGGAGCTGGTGTTTGACCAAAAAATGAATGTTTAACACACTAAGAAAGGCTTTTGTGGACAAAATTTGACATCATATATTTCATCACAGGTTGTTAAAAACAGCATTTTTTCAATAGTTAGCAGCTACATCCAACATCCAACTTCTTGAAGACATGATACTAAAAGAAGAAACTAAATAGAGCTTTTAACTTGCATTTGGAGGCAATTATGCAAATTTGACTTTAAAGACTTCTTGTAGATAGGTTGTTAAAAAAAATTGCTTTTATTGTCTTGAATGATCCATATTGAATGTCACTTGGGTTGTACAAATTTTTAAATTCAAAATTATACAAAATTATTATTATTTTTTTTCCAAATTTTCACTTGTCCAGGCATCCCTAGAAACTACTATAGATGTAGATTATTGACCATGAAGTTTGTTATTTATGATGTCTATGCTTTGAAACTAACAGTACTTCCATGAATGGACTGACAAGCATCATAGCTCATTACTATGCTTTGAAACTAATTTTCTTATATTCATGATGGTTAGGACTTAGGAAATTTAGTGTTAATCGTTTCCATACTTTATAGACTTCACTCTTGCTAGTTACCAAGTTATTAACATAAATACATAATTTGTAGTTTTCATGACTATGAAGCTTTTAAATTGCGTTCCTTCTTCTCCTGTCCTTGACAAATGGACAAGTTCTACACAGGCAAGCTTTGGAATGTACCCTTGCTGTAGAGTCGAAGTTTCCAACAAGTTGATCTTCAAGCACGCAAAGCCATTTTTTTCTCCCTTAATTTTTTCTAATGGAAATATGTATTTTTTCCCCTCTTTTCTAATGAAAATATGTATTGTAATGGTTAAAATTGTTATTTATTGTCAACTATTATATTATTTTGAACGTTATAATGGTTGAGCAAAGTGTAGAATTCAATATAATTTTGTTTTTGTTTTCTTTTGACCCATTGGATGGTAGGGATGGCTTTAAAATTTTCCCATTCTCTTCATCCATTAAGTATTAATTTTTCTTTTGGTTTACAAAAGTGTAGTTTTTAAAATAAATAAATAAATATGAGAACACAATTGATTAAAAGTGCTGGCACAATCTAATTTAAGTGAATCTTTGCCCTTGGATGTG
This sequence comes from Quercus suber, assembly GCF_002906115.3. Classification (NCBI taxonomy): domain Eukaryota; kingdom Viridiplantae; phylum Streptophyta; class Magnoliopsida; order Fagales; family Fagaceae; genus Quercus; species Quercus suber. The sequence goes on along the minus strand of NW_027069683.1, from coordinate 475,336 downwards.
TATATTTTATTAGAACTCTTGTTATTATTACTATGTTCTTGACATCTTGTAATCAAAGTTTATATTTCAATAGATTTTTTTTTTTTTTTCATTCTTGGATCAAATCCTTTTCTTGTTTATGTTTCCTCTCTTTTATCAATTTTTGATTATAATGCAAAATCAAAATTGTTCTACTAGTTCAACTTGAAGCATTAGAAATTAAAAATAAAACCGCACAATCAAACCAATATCATGAAAGAATAAAAACATGTTATTACATTCTCTTAGTTTGAACTCAGCATTCTTGTAAGATTTTTGTATAAATAAATAAGGAAACTCTTATGTGTCAAAATTAGAGAATACATTCAATGTTTCACTAAAACTGAAAATTAGCCTAGGTTGACTTCGAGAAACCCTATGAGGGTGTTTGGTTTGTGTTTTCAAATAACCATTTATAGTTTTTGAACAACATTTTACGCATTTCAACACAAATTTTCACCCATATGTATTTTTACAAATGTTTTTAAACAACAATTTTCAATTTTTAAACACATGTACCAAACGGGCCATAGTGCTTCAACTGATCATGAAATACTTCAAAACCTTTTCATTCTCACAATGTACATTAAACTTTTGGCCAGCAGAGGCTAAATTTTTTCCTGTTAACAAGAAAATAAGGGACATATGGTCATTACTCCATAAAACCTTATATATATAAAACAAACTAGTTCATTCATATGATCAACGGTGCCCAACAAATTAGTTGCAATTCCTGCTTTATTGTACAAATCAGTAACATATGTTTATAAAATAGAAATGTCCAAGTAGAATCAAAGTTTATCTAGGAATACTTGACAATTTCTTAAAAGAGAAATGGAATCAACAAATTTTGTAACATTGTTTTGAACCAAAAACCCAGAATATTTTAGGCATGCACTTTGATTCTATTGTTTTGAACCAAATTTTGTAACATTGTATGACAGGTGACAATTCAAGACAACAAAAAGTTTCTTCACAAGTTTCACTTGGTAAGAGCCATAATAGTTTGTAAGTATAAAATGAACTACAACACACAAAACATATTATCTTACTAGAATAATAAAAAGCTGCATAATCAATCCAATACCCAGATTTTAAGATTTGCACTCTCAAGTCTTAACTATTCCATGTGTTTACGCTAATTTAAGCACACTCGTGAACACAAATTTCACTCACACTCAATAACACACGCACACACACAAATAATACACAATGACATGTATTTACTATTTACACAATAAAACACATAATCATTATCAAAACCCAAGTCTGTAAGCGCCAGTCATTAGTAAACCAAAAATCCAAACCAAAGCTATAACTACTACAACAAAAATATTTACACACAAGCTCTCACCATCAAACAGAACTTCAATTAATCACATAACATTCAGCCATACCCAAAACCCCCCATTTTTCCATACCCAAGCAAAATCATACAGCTCTAGTCATAAAAAATAATTAAAACTGAAACAAAAAAGAAAAATAGAAGATAAAAGACATTTGAGAGAGAGACAGAGAGAGGGTAGACCAAGTTGCCTCCAGTGGGCGGTGGTGTGGGTGCAATGAGAAGAGAGAGGAGAAGACTACATGGAGAAGCATCGCCAGTGGTGGTGGTGGTGGTGGTGTGGGACTAGCTAGCTGAAGCCATGGATATTCGGCCATGCAGAGAGAGTTTCTCTGGGGAAGCTGAACAAGAGAAATGGCAGAAATTGATCGCCAGCGTGGTCATATGACAGGTGTCAATTTTCTGAGCATTAGATTTAATCCATGGCTGATATTAAAACTATTGATCTCAATCCTCAAAACCGCATATAAAGTATAAATAAATAAAATTAAAGGGTGGGGGGTGAAAAGAAGAAAACAAAGAAAGCAAAACTTGTAGCTAGGGTTTGCTCTATACGGTCATTATCTTAGTCTTAGACTTGGTAAAATAAGAGAGAGAGAGAGAGAGAGAGACAACTAGCAGTCTAGTAGAGACAGAGAAAGAGAAAGAGAGATATGGAAATGATACTGTGATGTGTTTAAAGAGATTTGGGGGAAGAAAATAAGGGCAATGAGGATGATTACCCGTGAGAATTGGGAGTGTACCACTGCGGCTTTGCAATCCCCTTTCCATCCTTACGGATGGACGGGCCTTTTTCACAATGCCTCGTCCTTGCTCCTCAGCACGAAGGAGGTAAGGACGAGTGTCCACTCCATTGGCCTGGACGACCTCCCCATGGCTTGGACGAGCCTTGTGGACGAACCTTTTGGAGGGATGTTCCTGCCTCCTCATCAGTATTAAAAATAAATTCTTGAGCCTTTTATCTCAATTTTCATTTTCTTTTGCTCGTTCCTCTCCTGTCAGCCTAGGTGACGTATAAAGAGAAATAAAAGGAAGAAGAACAAAGCACCGCATAAAAAAGAAGAAAAAAAAATGGTGAGAGAAGAGACCTACACATACACATACACATACACATATATAAGCACACATACACATACATAAGTAAGAATAAACACAAACACATACACATAAATATACATAAATATAAGCACGTATAAATGCATACACATACACATACACATAAGCACACATACACACACATACATAAACATACACATACACATAAACATACATACACATTCACATAAATATACATATACATAAACATAAACATACATACATATAAATACGTATAAACTCACATAAACGTAAACATAAACACACATAAACTTAAATATAAACATAAACACACATGCACACACACTCATACACATACACATATATATACATAAATATAAACACACACGTATAAACTCACATAAATGTAAACATACACACACATAAACTTAAATATAAACATAAACACATATAAATGCTTGATTTAGCACACCAAAGTAACTAACAAAATTGTTTGAGAATTGATGATAGTTTGCAATTTTTTCAGTCTATATGAGGGTTTAATTTTTTTCAGTCTGTATGTGTGTTTATATTTATGTATGTTTATATTTATGTATGTGTGTTTATGTTTGTTTGTTTTTGTTTATGTTTGTTTATATGTATGTGTGTTTATATTTGTTTGTTTTTGTGTATGTTTGTTTGTGTTTGTGTTCATGTATGTTTATGTGTATGTGTGTTTATATTTATATTTATGTTTATAAATATAAACGTACATAAACATACACATATACATAAACATGCATAAACATAAATGAATATAAATATAAACACACATGCATATGCACATACATATAAACATAAACATACACATAAACATACACATACACACATACATAAACATAAATGAACGTAAATATAAACACACATGCACATACACATACATAAATACATATACACATACACATACATTTTTAGTTCTCGCCTTAAGCCCCAAAATGTCTAGGGCCGTCCTTTTATTTACCCAGTAATTTTCTTTTCCTTATTTTTCTGGGGTTTCCCAAGAACCAAACAGAGAGTGAGCATGTGAGATTTACCTTAATGATCAGCAGTGAACACTGAACAGTTCTTCTGAGCTTTCGCAAAGAATGAAAAACTGCTTAAGCCTAAAGGTTCTAGGCAGAGTGGGTGGGTTTGAATTGACCGAGAAACCCAACCCATAAATGGGCTTATTGACGGGTCCGTCTGAGCCGGCCATATAATCATGAAACCCAACACAACAAATATTGGAGAGGACTAGCAATTGTAAATTGAGCCCAAAATTTTAAAGCTTTATCTTGTAAAATTTAATAGTATTTTTATTATTATCTGTCTTTAAACAATTAATATTTGGGAAAGTACTAAAAATAAATTCTTGAGCCTTCTATCTCAATTTTCATTTTCTTAATTAGTAGTAAGACAAAATGATTTTCTTGTATATTTTCATTAATTATTGATACCATTTTATTTCTATAGATATAATTAGATTTAAACTTATGGTTGTTATTCCATGATAATTTTTTTTTGCCATCATATCAAAATCTTGATTGATTTCATTTTTGTGTAGGCGAGAATATAATTCATGTCTTTTATTCAGTGAACAAAGACCAAAATATCTTTTTATTTATTTTTATTTTTTATAGCTATGATTGTCTTAAGCTAACTATTAAGATAGCATGGTGCTTCCTATGACCAACTGAAAAATCAATCACATTCTTTGCTTCCTTTGTGCAATGAGCTACTTGTTTGCCTCTCGAGAGCAGTTTTAATTGTAAAATAATCATTCTCAACCAAGTTGAGACTTAATCAATTGAGCTATCAAAAACCATTATTGATATCAATTTTATTAGTATTATTCATTATAATCACTAAAATATAATTTGTACAATGTACGGAAAAAGCTTCACATAAATATATATGACTTGGTTATTACTGTAAATCTAACAATTGAAAAATTAAATAATTAATTAAATTAACTCTCTCTCTCTCCCCCTCAAAAAAATTCTCTCTATATATATATATATATAATAATAATAATAATAATAATAAATGACGTGAAAAAAATGTGGATCCTCTATGTTCCTTTGAATCATTATCCAAAAGAGAAGAGACATGAAAAATTAATAGTCTCAAAGATGGAGGTACTCATATATATACATATCTTGAGCATCAATGTCCAAGTTCAACTGATCAAAGTACACACAACCTTTCTACTCTGAAATCCACATAGCTATTTACAACAATATACCCTGTACAAAACCTTTTTTTTTTTTTGGTTTTTGTTTAAAGAAAGAAGCATAAGACAATAGAAAGATATATAATCTAACTTATATAAATACAAATTTATAAACTACACAATTTATATCAAGAAATTTGATTCAATCATCAAAAAAATACTTTCAAATTTACCCTTTAGAAGACCAGATCAAAATCTATAATGGTTGAATAATGGTCATGCGAAGGATCTTATAATACAATTTTGTTTGTGTGTTTTTGGGTAATGGGAAATGTAATGGTTGCAGAACTATGCTTATTATTAGTTCTGAGTTTGTAATTTTATGAGTTTTAATTAAAATCTAGTTCTTATATTGCCTACATTTTTTGTCTATTGTATCAAAATGCTTAAATACTTGTAATTGTATTATATTGCCTGCCTTTTTTTGTCCATTGTATCAAAATGCTTAAATCCTTGTAATTTTGCATTCAATGGGTTATTATTAGGTTCTTCATGATGAAAGTTCAAACCTTGTGGAGCTGGTGTTTGACCAAAAAATAAATGTAACTTTGCATTCAATGGGTTATTATTAGGTTCTTCATGATGAAAGTTCAAATCTTGTGGAGCTGGTGTTTGACCAAAAAATGAATGTTTAACACACTAAGAAAGGCTGTTGAGGACAAAATTTGACAACATATGTTTCATTACAGGTTGCTACAAAAGCATGCTTTTAATAGTTAGCAGCTGCATCCAACATCCAACTTCTTGTAGACATGATAATAAAAGAAGAAACTAAATAGAGTTTTTAACTTGCATTTGGAGGTGATTATGCAAATTTGACTTTAAAGACTTCTTGTAGGCAGGTTGTTAAAAAAAAAAAAAAAACTTTTATTGTCTTGAATGATCCATATTGAATGTCTCTTGGGTTGTACAAATTTTTAAATTCAAAGTTATACAAAATTATTATTATTTTTTTCCAGATTTTCACTTGTCCAGGCATCCCTAGAAACTACTACAAATGTAGATTATCGACCATGAAGTTTGTTATTTATGATGTCTATAATGAAATTGGTTCTTTAATCTTAGTCCTTATGCAATTAAATTTTAGTAACTTTGATTACATGTTTTTTTAACCTGCAGTACTTCCACAACTGGACTAATAACCATCAAAGCTCATTACTATGCTTTGAAACTAATTGTCTTATATTCATGATGGTTAGGACTTAGCAAATTTAATGTTAATCGTTACCATACTTTATAGACTTCACTCTCAATAGTTACCAAGTTATCAACATAAATACATAATTTGTAGTTTTCATCATGAATTTGAAGCTTTTAACTTGCGTACCTTCTTCTCCTATCCTTGACAAATGGACAAATTCTACACAGGCAAGCTTTAGAATGTACCCTTGCTGCAGAGTTGAAGTTTCCAACAAGTTGATCTTCAAGCATGCAAAGCCATTTTTTTCTCCCTTAATTTGTTCTAATGGAAATATGTATTTTTTCCCCTCTTTTCTAATGAAAATATGTATTGTAATGGTTAAAAATGTTATTTATTGTCAACTATTATATTATTTTGACCTTGTAATCAAAGTGTTTATTTCAATAAAATTCTTGTATAATGGTTGAGCAAAGTGTAGAATTCAATATAATTTTGTTTTTGTTTTCTTGACCCATTGGATGGTAGGGATGGCTTTAAAATTTGCCCATTCTCTTTATCCATTAAGTATCAATTTTTCTTTTGGTTTACAAAAGTGTAGTTTTTAATAAATAAATATGAGAACACAATTGATTAAAAGTGCTGGCACATTCTAATTTAAGTGAATTTTTGCCCTTAGATGTGTATATTTTATATTTTATTAGAACTCTTGTTATTATTATTATTATTATGTTCTTGACATCTTGTAATCAAAGTTTACATTTCAATAGATTTTTTTCATTCTTGGATCAAATCCTTTTCTTGTTTATCTTTCCTCTCTTTTATCAATTTGTGATTGTAATGCAAAATCAAAATTGTTCTACTAGTTCAACTTGAAGCATTAGAAATTAAAAAATAAAACCGCACAATCAAACCAATATCATGAAAGAATAAAAACATGTTATTACATTTGTAGGGGCCTTGGGCCTCGGATCCCATTATTTGGGTATATAATGGACCTAAGGTCTAAGCTGAGGACTAAAAGCATCCGAGAAGGGGTAAACGCTGTCAAAAGGGACCATCTCGACAAACGGAGAAGTCAATTTAGATCATAACGACCCAGGAGTTGTGCCGAGAATAAGAGCCACCTCGGCTGACCGTGGCCGAGGTCCGTAGAGATGGTCTGCTATCCAAAGAAACGTCACAGAAATACTTAATTAATACGGATAAGTACTATGGAAGCTCAAGACATGGAAGGATCCTAAAATATCTAAGGAGAAAGCTGCTACCTTTGCATTAAATGTACTGCAGCTAACTCACTGGTCGTATTAATGTGGAGATGATACTTGAATAGTGGATTTCAGCCTTACAGCTGCTACATGAAGACTTATGGAAGACCAACCATCTGGCATGCACGTGAAAGATAGGGATGAAAAGGAAAATGAGTATAAAAGGAGAGAAAGGTAGCGAGAAAAAGGGATCGAGAAAAAAATTAGAAAAACACTGTAGCACTTAGGAACTAAATTTGTAATCGAACTAGAGAATAATAAATAAGAACAGACATCCTCAGATCTTGCCGAGGACGATTTTTCTTCAATACAAATCTTTTTCTTTTCATTTTCTTATCATCTGAACCCATTCTAGTGTTTGTTTGATTAACTAAATCCCAGTTTTCCAACCAATTCTCTATAAATTCATTATTTTGAGCTTTTTGGGCCTAAGTCCATCCACATAGTGGGCGGGGAGTTCAAATTTGGTCCTTATAACATTCTTTTGGTTTGAACTCAACATTCTTGTAAGATTTTTGTATAAATAAATAAGGAAACTCTTATGTGTCAAAATTAGAGAATACATTCGATGTTTCACTAAAACTGAAAATTAGCCTAAGTTGACTTCAAGATACACTAAAACTGAAAATTAGCCTAAGTTGACTTCAAGATACATAGCGCTTCAATTGATCATGGAATATTTCAAAACCTTTTCATTCTCACAAGACACATTAAACTTTTGGCCAGCAAAGGCTAAATTTTTTCCTGTTAACAAGAAAATAAGGGACATATGGTCATTACTTCATAAAACCTTCCGGTCTCATTAAATGAAATGAAAAAAAAAATATATATATATATATATATATAAAACAAACTAGTTTATTCATACGATCAACGGTGCCCAACAAATTAGTTGCAATTCCTGCTTTATTGTACAAATCAGTAACATATGTTTATAAAATAGAAATGTCCAAGTAGAATCAAAGTTTATCTAGGAATACTTGACAATTTCTTAAAAGAGAAATAGAATCACCAAATTTTGTAACATTGTTTTGAACCAAAAACCCAGAATATTTAGGCATGCACTTTGATTCTATTGTTTTGAACCAAATTTTGTAACATTGTATGACAGGTGACAGTTCAAGACAACAAAAAGTTTCTTCACAAGTTTCACTTTGTTAAGAGCCATAATAGTTTGTAAGTATAAAATGAACTACAACACGCCAAACACATTATCTTACCAGAATAATAAAAAGCTGCATAATCAATCCAATACCCAGATTTTAAGATTTGCACTCTCAAGTCTCAACTACTCCATGTGTTTACGCTAATTTAAGCACACTCGTGAACACAAATTTCACTCACACTCAATAACTCACGCACACACACAAATAATACACAATGACATGTATTTACTATTTACACAATAAAACACATACTCATTATCAAAACCCAAGTCTGTAAGCGCCAGTCATTAGTAAACCAAAAATCCAAACCAAAGCTATAACTACTACAACAAAAATATTTACACACAAGCTCTCACCATCAAACAGAACTTCAATTAATCACATAACATTCAGCCATACCCAAAACCCCCCATTTTTCCATACCCAAGCAAAATCATACAGCTCTAGTCATAAAAAATAATTAAAACTGAAACAAAAAAGAAAAATAGAAGATAAAAGACATTTGAGAGAGAGACAGAGAGAGGGTAGACCAAGTTGCCTCCAGTGGGCGGTGGTGTGGGTGCAATGAGAAGAGAGAGGGGAGGACTACACGGAGAAGCATCGCCAGTGGTGGTGGTGGTGGTGGTGTGGGACTAGCTAGCTGAAGCCATGGATATTCGGCCATGCAGAGAGAGTTTCTCTGGGGAAGCTGAACAAGAGAAATGGCAGAAATTGATCGCCAGCGTGGTCACATGACAGGTGTCAATTTTCTGAGCATTAGATTTAATCCATGGCTGATATAAAAACTATTGATCTCAATCCTCAAAACCGCATATAAAGTATAAATAAATAAAATTAAAGGGTGGGGGGTGAAAAGAAGAAAACAAAGAGAGCAAAACTTGTGGCTAGGGTTTGCTCTATACGGTCATTATCTTAGTCTTAGACTTGGTAAAATAAGAGAGAGAGAGAGAGAGAGAGAGACAACTAGCAGTCTAGTAGAGACAGAGAAAGAGAAAGAGAGATATGGAAATGATACTGTGATGTGTTTAAAGAGATTTGGGGGAAGAAAATAAGGGCAATGAGGATGATTACCCGTGAGAATTGGGAGTGTACCACTGCGGCTTTGCAATCCCCTAATGAGGTAAGCATCTCAGGATTTTGGATAAGAGAGAGAGACAGAGAGAGAGAGAGACTACAAATTCAAAGTCTAAAAGTTGATCAATGACTATAAGACCATCCTCATCTATTTATTTTGGTTTTGTTTTTACCTTTACTTTTTTTTGAATAAATAGTTAAAAGTTAAGCGATTAAACTATTATTTATAAAAACAAAAATATAAAACCTGTATTGCAAACTATACTTTGCCAGCAATTACTAATTAAAAAAAGAAAAGCATTACGCCAACAAAAATCTTTCTATTTTTTTTCTTAATATAATTTATGAAATTTCAAAATTCACATAAAAATTATTTAATTAGTTTAAATTATACTAATTATGACATTATTGGTTCAACTATTGGTTTGACCCTGGTTGGACCAGAGAACCGATAAGCAGTCCCTTTTTCTGTTCTTTGTCTATTTCAGTTTTTAAAACTATGATATTTACACATTTGCTACATTAACCATGTAAATATACACATTTTACCAACACACCCACACAAACAAACCAACACAGAGATATACAAACACACCCAGAGAGAGAGAGAGAGAGAGAGAGAGCAAAGGCGAAGCCAGGAATTTTTGTTTGGGGGAGGGGTCAAGTTGTGTCACTAATATATTTATCAAGACAACCTCCCACACACATGCGTGTGCACACACACACATACACTTTTTTATTTGATAAGTTATATATATACGCACACCCAACAAAAAAAAAGAGCTTAGTATTTTCAATCAAAATTATATTTGATGGTGATCTTTCATAACATAAAATTCATTTTTACCATTTTCATAGTGAAAATTTTAAAAAGTTTCATTTTCAAAACAAATTATCAAATTTTATACTAAAGTAAGTAAAATCTTTTTCAATTGAACTAATAAAATTTTCAAAAACATGAATGATCCAAAATTTGGAGGAATAAGTTAGGCTCTAAACATATTTGAAACTATCTTACTCTAACCAATTATGTAGCAATTAAAGAGACACTACATGTGTAGTTTTAGTGACAGGATTTTTTTAATGAGTCAATGACTTGTTAATCGCCACATAATGGGTTAAAAAAGATAGATCCAAATATGTTTGGTACCAAATTTTATCAAATATTTAACATATATAAGAACATATTTTACAATAAAAAATAAAATTGCAAAAAATAAAGTTATATCTCTATAATTATTAAACCAATTATTTTTTAAGAGAATCATTGGACTAATTCAAATAATTGGGGGGGGGGGGGGTAATTTGGGGGGGGGGGGAACTCTTATTTTTGTAGGCTAAATTTTGAAAACATTAAGATAATATTATATATACATATACATATATATATATATTAAGAAAAATTTCAAAACTTTAGGGGGCACACCCATGTACATAGCTCCACCCAAGAGAGAGAGAGAGAGAGTAGTAGGAACTGATTATTATAGCTAGTTGCTAGATTTTTCTAGCTTTAACACCAAAGAGAGAATAGTAGCAACTGATTATTATAGCTAGTTGCTAAAATTTTCTAGCTTTAACACCTTTAATGTAGTACATATTTTGGTTTTTGAGGTGCTAAAACAACATTTTATCTATTTTAACGCTTCTAATGTGAATGCTCTTATACTTTAATAAGGGAAGTGTGGTTTCATAATGAATTAGGATATTTAAATTATTCTTATCTTTAATGTTGAAGTTGAAACACAAATTTTTTAAATTAAATGGCATCTCAATATGTTTTTAAAAGTTACAATGACTTTTGAGTGGAGTTGTGGTGTGCTTTTGTGTTAAAATCTCTTTCCCTTTCCCTTTCCCTTTCCCTTGTGTGTGTGTGTGTGTGTTTGTTTCTAAAAAAAAAGGTTTTTAAAAGAGTTTGTCTAAAATAAAATCTTCTTCTTTATACCTTAAGTCGACCATTTATTTTTTGAGATAGTTATAAACTTATAATATACTAGTAAGCTCGTATCTCGAACTCTTTTCTCCTTAAATTCGTAGACACTTTATGTATGAAAATTCCGATTAAGTTAGAGTAACTCTTAAGATGACTTAAACACTTATAAAATTACCATTCAACTCACTCCATCTCAATTTTTTTATTTTTTATTTTTTAAGATAGTTACAATATATTGCTAATCTCGCAACTTGAATATTTCCCCTCTTAGACTCCAAACACTTTGTGCATAAATAGATGTCAATTAAACTACAAAATTCTTGTACAAATTATTTTATGTTAAATTGAAAACATTTCTGCCATTACTCTATCTTTTATTTAAAAAAAGTTTTTGATCAACAACTTTAGAATTTATCTCTAGTACCTAGGCTCATTATCTTGTAGTATAGCACTAGTAACTAGGGATAGGATAACTGCTATAAATCTTTCATTTGATTAAATTGGTGTCCAATCTTGCTTGGGAACCTTCTTCACACACACGCGTAAAATACCCCTGGCAGGTTAAAGCCTTTGATTTCAAAGCTGCTGATTTGTTGTCTCACTGAATTATAGAGGGGAAAAGGAAAAATAAAGAGAGAAGAGAAGGAATTATGGGTCATTGGAGAAAGCTGTGCTTGTTTGGGAATTGGAAAGGGTACAATACAAAGCGGCAGTGGGAAAGGGCAAAGAATGATGAAGCTTTTGATGATTGATCTCAAACCTAGATAGAAGTAGAACCTCCAGAAACCGTGACAACCCCTCTATTAAAGGCTTTCGCATTTATTTTTGGGGCGCGTGCTCTTAGCATAAAGGACTAGAGGCAATCATGACTCTGATTTTTTTCTTATTGCACTTTTGTCCTCAATTTTTGGTGGATTTCTGTTACACTTCCTATACTTCGAGGAAATTCTTTATTATACTAGTGGAAACTCCCCATGAGATCATGAATCATGAAATCCGGAGGAGAGAGATTAAAGGTGATAATTCATAATTAGGAATGAAATCTGAGATGAGAATCAAATTAGAGTTCCTAGTGTTAATGTTAGATCATGATTCAAGTTTGATTGTCATTTTACTAAATTAGAAGTTAGAACTAATCCAAACAATTGAACAAGCTTTCTTTCAAGAAGACAATTGTTGTTTCATGACTAAAGTAAAATTTGGTCTCGAATCAATTGCATGTATGTAACAAACATCACCTTCTTACTAAGATCAATCTTGAATTCTTATACTAGTTAAATGTAATTTGGTATTAGCAAAACTTAATTTTGATGAACAATAAAATAAAACAACTACACAGCACGGGATAACAATATTTATTGTAGTTCAATCAATTTTTGTCATTTTACTAAATTAGAAGTTAGAACTAATCCAAACAATTGAACAAGCTTTCTTTCAAGAAGACAATTGTTGTTTCATGACTAAAGTAAAATTTGGTCTCGAATCAATTGCATGTATGTAACAAACATCACCTTCTTACTAAGATCAATCTTGAATTCTTATACTAGTTAAATGTAATTTGGTATTAGCAAAACTTAATTTTGATGAACAATAAAATAAAACAACTACACAGCACGGGATAACAATATTTATTGTAGTTCAATCAATTCTAGGTCTACATCTATGGGTAGTGCCAATCAAAATTCACTCTCTAGGTTACAACCACCTTTAACCAAACCTCACAAAACCACGTATTCATGCAATTACTTTTTCAAGAAAGAACTTTGGTTTCATAAGTAGAAAAAATATTTCTTCCACATCAAGGAAAAATCATTTCCTTTACGCCAATATATATATATATATATTAAAGTCAAAATTAGAAAATTTGAACAATTGTAACAATTATCTATTTTGTATTTATCTTTGATCCATCCAAACATCCAAAATTTCAAAAATATAATGTGATGATGTTCATGTGTAAGCTACTATTAAAAAAAAAAAGAATATTACTAGTGAAACTTGGTAATTATTCGTGAATATCAGATAATTTGATTAATAAAATCTTTATTGCATCATAATAGATTTGGATTTCACAATTTTATACCATGGAAAATAGTAAATAGATTTCAATTAATTTAACTAGTAATGGTTTTTATACTTAAATAAGGAATCTTGTCTATAACAACGTTGGCTTAAGATTTAAAAACAAAAAACAATCAAACAAACAATCAAACATCATAGAACAAACCTAAAGTATAACGTGTGTGTATTATACAGACATTAATGTACACACCTTTACACACATGAAAAAGCAATTGAAACTGTGACTTTGATTTCCCAAAAAATCTTTGCCATAACCTATAAGGCTATAACGCCAATGAACTTCCAATGAGGAGAAGAAGAGTTTATCATTTATCCCTAAAATCCTATGATTAAGTACTACAGTATCATTTTCCTACTAAAAGCCAATAAAACTATACATTAATTGGCTGTCATGTTAACATGTTGAAAAAGAATGCCATATATGCGTCATTAATAAGTAATAACCCAAACTGGCATACTCCGGTAACTCCAAACTCGCCGTGGCAACTTTTTTTTTTGAGTGCTCTAATTGTGGCACCTTGAGAACTAGTTAAATCTCAAAAGAAAATCTGCTTACTTTAGAGCATATTATCATAAAAGGCCAAATTTAGTTATAAAATTGGTTGTAATCTAAGACTACAATTTTACTAATTAATAAAATAAATATTACTACATATTTTGAAAATTTAACTGTTAAATTGTCTATTCTTTACAGTCATAATACATATGTCAAATTTTTTGTCAATCGAATATTATTTACTATATGATCTATGAGTTTATATTTTATGTATAATTTTAAATTACAAAAACTTGCAATTTAAACAATTTAAGATCTGTTTGAATATTGCTTATTGCTAAAAACTGAAAACACAGTAATAAAATAATTTTTAAGTATGTGAATAGTGCTGTAGGACTCAGTTTTAAAGTTTTTTTTGCTGAAAAAAGTACACGTGGGTCCTGTGAACAATGCACGGGACCCATTGTTTTTCAGCAAAACATAGGAATGTACAGAAAACGTGCGTTCCTAATGCACACTTATTTATGACATAATTATTAATTTTTAATTTTCTAGAAGTTTAGCAAGCATATAAGAAGAAGATATAATCCAATGATGGATTTATCAAAATTCACTTCTAATAAAAGGGTATTGAGTAAGATTGTAACCTTGTTCTAAATTAAATTCCATTGAAGACTTGTAATTTAGCCACAATTAGTGGACACATATTGAATTTGACCAGGTGGATATAACATGCATGTCATGGTCCTCATGGATTTGAACTTGAGTTTTCTTTCAAATTTAGATTTGTTAATTGATAGAATTCAAGTTATTTTTTTATAGACATTGAGCATAGTATTCCAGAACTGCTTGTTCAGGAATAAATGGCCCTAGGGATAGTGAAAGTTACTTCATTTTTCTGCAAACGAAAGCTCAGTATACCATTTTTTTTATGGCACTATACAATTATTTAATTTCAAGGCTGTACTTTCCATACAGATAGCCTTCCACTGCAGCTACCGCTAAGTAATCCCCCAATTGCCTCAATAGTAAAATCAGGAAAAAGCTCGAATTCCTGAAATTCCTAGAGAGGATACGAGCTTAAGATAGTGTAACAAAACGAAAAAACAGAAACCCTAACAGAAAAGCCTCATGCGTAGTTTGGGACCATGTAATGTAATGTAAAGGGAGTTCATCATCAAAGTCATTTACAGTTCTGTCACTCATAAGTAAGTACAAGAATAACTCAGACAAAAAAAAAAAAAAAAAAAAAAAAAAAGAGAGAGAGAAGGTAAGTACAAGAATATCAAGATAGACTTTTGAATGAATGAATGAATGGGCAATGTATGTGATTTTCTTCTTTTAATATGGAGATCATATCCTAGTTTTTTTACTAGGCCCAAAAGCCAGATATTCTTGTACTTACCTTCTCTCTCTCTTTTTTTTTTTTTTTTTTTTTTTTTTTTNTCACAATTAGTACTTTGAACTAATTATAAAATGAGTGTCAAATTAATTAGGCCCAGTTGGCAAACTACCCTTACTTAGCAATTTAGCATAGACATTGGCAAAGCCAAGTACGTACATAGTAGCAAATTCAGAAAACAAACATTAATAATTATGGTGGGTCTAATTTAATGGTAGGGTGAAGATCTGTGAGAGTAGGAGTTGAGGCTAAGCTCGAGGGAAGTACGAGACCCACTGATTCCATCATCTGCAGAGCGATAACAGCTGGTGTAGTTGTACCCATTATTGGTGGTGTAAGGGTTCATGTTGCAGAAGCCATTGATGTCTTCAGCATGCATGGGGAACAGTGGGAGAGTTTCTTTCTCACAAGCTTCTTCATCTTCTTCTTCTTCTTCTTCTTCTTCTTCTTGTACTCCTAAGTTTTCCTCCATTAATCTTCTCTTATCAAAGAGGGTACTGTAGGATGAAGAATAGGGATCAACCCCTACACATCCAAAGTTTTGCCCCATAGATCCACCAACACCACCATTGTTACCTCCATTTGATATTGAGCAGTCCTGTTTGAGACAAATAAGCATTAAAGAGGAGAGTCTTAAAAAGGCTAGCAAGAAAGATATATATATATATATATATAAGATTATAAAAGGACTCTAATAAATAGAAAAGTTGCTACTTTTTTCACAATATATTACCATTTTAACTATAGTCTTGTGCACTGCATTGTTTTTTCCTCTAATTAGTTTAGCCCAAAATGAAATTGATTTCTCTTCTTGAAAGCTTTAATTTTTACTGTTTATAAGAAGGAAACTGAATAGATATTCTTCTTCTTTTATAGATATTTTAAGGGTCTGAAGAAGGATTGTCTAGCTTGTCTCTCCCTTTTATTGAAACCAGATACCAAAAGTGCTGTCTGTACAGTACTTGGTGTGATCAACTTGCACTATATATATATGATACACATGGTCTCAAGTTTAATTATGTCGAGTTTCTTGCCATTTCTATATGTTGCAACTTGCAAAAGAGATGATTTAAACTACAAGAACTTGTATAACTCTGAAAAAAAAAAAAAAAAAAAAAAACCTTAATAACTCAGTAACCAATTTTCATCATAACTCTGAGGGACAAAGTGCCAAACCTATAGATACTTACCTAAGCTTTTCTCCATAATCACTGATCCATATCCATAATTCCCCATATGCCCAACAGAAATCACCCCAGATGATGAAGATGAAGCAGAGACCCCTGCAAACCACACCCACATTATAATCTTATATATATATATATATATATATATATCTTTCTTGCTAGCCTTTTTAAGACTCTTCTCTTTAATGCTTATTTGTCTCAAACAGGACTGCTCAATATCAAATGGAGGTAACAATGGTGGTGTTGGTGGATCTATGGGGCAAAACTTTGGATGTGTAGGGGTTGATCCCTATTCTTCATCCTACAGTACCCTCTTTGATAAGAGAAGATTAATGGAAGAAAACTTAGGAGTACAAGAAGAAGAAGAAGAAGAAGAAGAAGATGAAGAAGCTTGTGAGAAAGAAACTCTCCCACTGTTCCCCATGCATGCTGAAGACATCAATGGCTTCTGCAACATGAACCCTTACACCACCAATAATGGGTACAACTACACCAGCTGTTATCGCTCTGCAGATGATGGAATCAGTGGGTCTCGTACTTCCCTCGAGCTTAGCCTCAACTCCTACTCTCACAGATCTTCACCCTACCATTAGATTAGACCCACCATAATTATTAATGTTTGTTTTCTGAATTTGCTACTATGTACGTACTTGGCTTTGCCAATGTCTATGCTAAATTGCTAAGTAAGGGTAGTTTGCCAACTGGGCCTAATTAATTTGACACTCATTTTATAATTAGTTCAAAGTACTAATTGTGAAGTTGACGTGTAATGCAAAGAACTTAATGGGTGATTAATTTAGCTTTTCCTTTGTCTCTTTTGAAAGAATATTCCATGATAATTTGCTATAATGAATGGATTAAGGACACAAACAATCATATAGTAATGATTAGGATATTTATTAAGACCTACTTTGTAGTTTATACATATTGTGAGCTCCTAGAAGACCACGTCTTTTGTTAAGTTTTAGCTTGCACATTATCAGATAGTGCAAGATTTGTGGAGGTTAAAACTTGAAAAAATGGCTTTCTGTCACCTTCACTGAATTGATTAATGCTTCAGTAGCTTTCACGCGCATGCACATTGCGTGGAAAAGTGAATTCTCGACAGAGATTTTAGGTGTGGCTAGTGCTGGTGCGCCTAATCTAACACTGCATAGGTTTTCTGGGTATCATATGGTGCTGTGTACACAGTGAAAAGAATTGGCAATGATATCCAATCCAATGGTATAAAGAAATACTCTATTATGAGAATGGAAAGGGACTGTTAGAGGAAGTATGATGAAAATACGAGAATGTGAAAGCACATATGCGTCTGCAGTTATAAGGCACAGGAAGTGGTATATATTTTGAAGTTTGAACCCATTTCGTAGAAACAGCAATGTTATTTGTTTTCCTCTCAAAGCTATCAAATGAAATGTGGGTTTTATAGTGCCCAAGCCAAGTTGCACATTGGCACAATCCTTGACTTATCTCACTAGTACCACTACCATTTCAAAGTTATAAATACCATACATACTCATTAGTTTAATTTGGCACAAAATAATTTTTAGTAATGATGTACTGTTTTGAAGTGTGTATATATATATATATATATAACTCATCATGATATTAAAAAGAAAAAAAAATAGTGTTTATTACATACTCTTATTCACACAGTTTTCCTATTTTGAGACGTGTGTACGAAACTGTGTGGATTAACTTAATTATATGCAACATCATTTACCCTATTAAGAATATATCCAACTCATTATTACTAGTGTGTGATTTTATACTAGTCAAGAGTAAGGTTGAGTTTGGATTGCATTGAAATTATTTCTCTCTCTGCGTTTGGTATTTTTCTATGAGTCCCGTGTATTGTTCATGGGATCCGCAAGTACGGATTTCAGCAAATTTAACTTTAAAACTGGGTCCTAAGGCACTATTCATATATTTAAAAATTATTTCACTACAATATTTTTAGTTTTCAGTAATAAGCGGAATCTAAACAGGCCCTAAGTGTATTGGACTACTTACTAATGTGAAGACTTCAAATAAAACCTTGGAAATAGTGAAATACATCAAGCCTCGGGCCTTTTATAATCTCCTCTAAAAACTATATAGTTTTTAGATGTATCTATTCTTCACCAAATATTTTGGGAACTATCCTAATTATTCACTTCTATCTATAGAATCACAAAATGAACCCCTCTTCGTCTTCTAAGATGGAATGAAATTCCTTGAGGGAAAAAAATGAGAATAATATTGACTCTTATCGAGTATTATTCAATATTTCCAGCCCTCATCTTGAGGTCAACTGACACTGCCAACTTCTGGAAAAGGATTCATTCACCAACTTTTGCAAGAGTGGAAAAGGATTTCACTCTTGCATTCATTCCACGTGAACCAAATGGGCTTGAGAGTCCCAAATTTCCTAACCTATTTGTTCTTTCAACAAAGTACACCAATTAGTACTCTTTTTTTGCCGACTAGAATATTAATCTGACCACCAGCATCTTCTTAATTACTGCCTATAGGCTATATACAAAGTACATACTCTAGACAGCTCTCTTAGTTCGATTGACTTTAATTTGTTTAAAGGATGAATACATGCACTACACAAATGAATGTAACAAGAAATCATGAAGTCATTGGCAGGGTGGCTTGATGCATTTGGGAGTTTAGGACGAAAATTGATTATCTCGTTTTAGATGCAAAATTATTACTAATTAATATGAACTAAATATAATTTTTTTTTAATAGAAATTTTATAGAAAAAAAGAATTTGACAAAATCATTCATATTTGTTGATGTAGCAAATTGATAGTGGTAAGTAAAAGAGCGGTGTTAGTGGTAGACTTAGATGAAAACTAGTAAAAGTTTGCTAATTCAACTCTTATTATTATTCTTTTTTTTTATTTAAGAAATGCAACATTTACAATATTTTTTACAACAAATCCTAGGTTTTAAGTTGTTTTTGTTTTCTATTTGAAAATATTACTATAATTATTTTTTTTGCCATCAATAACAGGCTGTAAGAACTTGTTACTTAGCATTAGTTGTAAAAGTGTTGTGAAAAATATTGTAGACATTGCATTTTTCTCTATTTTTTATTTGTTTTTCATCTGGTAAAAAAATATTATTTTATTTATTGATTATAAATAACTATATTGGTTAAAATTTGGGTGCCTTTTTTACTTGGGACCTTAGGTGACTGCATCTCTTGCTCTACCATTCAGCTAGCGCTAGTCATTGGTTATCTTTTTATCTAAAGGTTCACAACATACACTTTGTTTGTCCATAATAATTATAACCTCACACACAGCAACTACATTCGGTAATGACTCACTTTGCCCACATACAGCCACTAACCAACATAATGTAATCTTATGCGTATAAATTATGGATAAAATTTAGATATACAAATTAAGCTCGTGAAAGTAAGATGAAGGCAAGAATGTCTTTTACTGGTTCAGAACCATAAAGCTTGTGAAAGGCAGAAGAAAAGGTTAAATTCTGATGCTCATGCGAAAGGGGTTGGGTTGGTAATACAAATTGAATAATACATGTTGAAGCTGGAGCTGAGTTAGATGAAAATGGCAAAACCAATTGTCAAGTGCAAGGCAAAACGACACGCGTGAAATTAAAAGAACAAAACAAAGCTGAAGAACAAAACGGAGATTGTAGTTTAATGAAATCACGTGCCTAGCATATGTGTAACTTAAGTCTCAATTTGTTGTATTAGAAGTCCACTTGGCATGCATCTGATAGTGCAGTTGTAATCCCGTTAGATTAGGAAGTTGTTAATTTTCTGTTTTAAGTCTTAACTCCTCTGTTAGGTATATATAGAAACAGGGATTTATATATCTAATCACTCACTTGTACATTTTCTTATCTTGATGAATGAGAATTTCTCTTTTTCTCTCAAAGTTCTCTCTTCAATTTCTAGAACCTTCTTCTAATATGTATCGGAGCAAGATTTTCTTTGAGTTTCTTTGAGTTTCGTTGTTGCCAAACAGATTTTGGTCTTCGAAATTCTTTCTTTTCTTCTTATTTGTGAGTTTCTTTCATTTTCGTTGTTGTCAAACAGTTTTTGGTCTTCAAATTTCTTTCTTTTCCTTTTGATTTGCTTGAAGTTCTAGTCTTCATGGCTTCTGATTCAACAACAAATCAAGCATAGTCTTCCACTCAATCTGTGCCTTCTACAAGCACAACAATGGCAGATGAATCTGCTAACAACCCTTATTTTCTTCCAACCACTAAGAGTCCAGGAATAGTTCTTACTTCGCAGCCGTTAATTGGTCCAGAGAACTATTTGAGTTGGGCGAGATCAGTGTTCTTGGCCCTAAGTTCATGAAAAAAATTTGGTTTTGTGAATGGTTTGATTCCTCAACCAGATCTTACCTCCATTGTACAACTCTTGGAGTAGGTGTAATACCACTGTGCTCTCATGGCTGACCAATTCTCTCAGCATGGATCTCAAGGCAAGTGTGATATATATCAACACTGCAAGGGATTTATGGATTGATCTCAGAGACAGACTTTCACAGGGCAATACTCCAAGGCAATTTGAGCTGCAAAAGAAAATTGCTCGTCTTTCTCAAGGTACACTCACAGTAAGTTCATACTTCACTAGGTTTAAAACATTGTGGGATGAGTTTATCAATTTTCAACCTTTCACTGTATGCAATTGTGATTGCACATGTGGTTCTAAGGCTTCTCAATTGGAAGCACAGCATAAGGAGCATGTTTTTCGCTTTATGATGGGATTAAATGATAGTTATGGAAACATTATAGGCTAGATTTTGTTGCTTGAGCCTTTTCCATATATTAGCAAGGTCTGTTCTTTAATCTTGCCAAAAGAAAAGAGAAGGAGTTTTGGACATGGAGTTAATGTAGTCTATCCTGCTGAGGCTACTGCTATGTTTGCTACTCATGCTAAGGGTTTTAATGGCAATCAAGGACAGAACCGAGGCAATCGTGGTAATAAAGGTCATTTTAAGAAGGAGAGACCCATCTGTACTTACTGTGACCTTAGTGGTCATATTGCAGACAAGTGTTATAAATTACATGGGTATCCTCCAGGCTACAAGCATAAGGGAAGCAATCAAGCTATGGCTAATCAAGTTTCAGCATTTTTACCTTCTGAAAATTTTGGCAATTTGGATGGTTTTGCCTTGGGCAATCCAAATTTGATCCAAAATAATGCTGGCTTCCCTAATCATAGTTTTCACTTTGAAGTTGGATTTCCTTCATAGCCTTCACAGCCTTCTTTTGGTGCTATGTTTGCTTCCCCACAGACTTTTGTCCAAGGTTGTTAGCCTCAGTGTCCCATCTCTCAGGTTCAATGTAAGCAACTTTTTAACTATTTGAAAGCAGTCACAACTTCTGGTTCAGGCATTGGTACTTCTACTGCTCATCAAGTAGCTATTGTTATGACATCTGCTCCTGCTATTCAACCTGCCTTAACACCTAACTCAGCTTCTTCTTCTACTGTTGATGCTTCAAATTTTTCAGGTAATCCTTTTTGGATTCCCCCAAATTTCACACATTCTGTTTTTTCTGCCTATATTGCTAATAAACCTGTTTTTAAGTCTAATGATTGGATTTTGGACACTGGTGCTACTGACCACATGGTCCATTCAGTGTCACAACTTACTACAATCACTTCTACTGTCCATTCTTATGTTTTCTTGCCAAATGGTGATCAGGCTTTAGTAACACATATAGGCATTGTGCAGATTTCACCCACTTTAACACTTACAAATGTTTTGTGTGTTCCTACTTTTAGTTTTAATCTCATTTCCATAAGCAAACTTACACAACAATCTTCTTGTTGCCTTATATTTCTTGGACATTGGTGTTTTATCCAGGACCTTGCTCAATGGAGTATGATTGGTCTGGGTAAAGAATGTCAAGGGCTATATCTGTTGCAAGCTCCTGCTTCTTAGATTGCTCCTACTGCCTTGGTTGCTTCTACTGGCCATTCTTCTTCCACTTTATGGCACAGCAGATTGGGCCATCCTTCATTTTCAAAGCCTTCTTTGTTGAATAAATTTGTAGGTTTTGAAGCTTTTAATAAGTCAGATTGTTGTGAGGTTTGTCATTTTTCTAAGCACAAAAGGTTACCTTTTCCTTCTAGCAGTCATGTATCTGTTCAACCTTTTGAACTTGTTCATTGTGACTTGTGGGGTCCTTTTTTCACTTGTACTGTTGAAGGTTTTAGGTATTTCTTAACAATTGTTGATGATTTCTCTCATTGTACTTGGGTTTATCTTCTTAAGAATAAATCTGATACTCAGTTTTTCATTCCTAATTTTGTTAACATGGTTCATACTCAATTTCATGCTTCTGTTAAGACTATTAGGAGTGACAATGGTACATAATTTTTCTTAAGGAATTTCTTTCATTCCAAAGGCATCTTGCATCAATTGTCCTGTGTTGATACTCCCCAACAAAATGCCATTGTTGAGAGGAAGCATCAACACATTCTCAATGTTGTAAGAGCATTAAAATTTCAATCAAACTTGCCTTTGTGCTTATGGGGTGATTGCATTCTTACTGCTGTCTATCTTATTAATAGACTGCCTTCTAAATCTCTTCACAACAAAAGTCCCTATGAATTACTTTTTAAGTCTTCTCCACCTTATAATCATTTAAGGTGTTTTGGTTGTTTGTGTTTCATATCCACTTTATCACATAATAGGCACAAATTTGCACCTAGGGCCAGAAAATGTGTTTTCTTAGGCTATACTCATGGCATTAAGGATACAAGGTTCTTGATCTTGAATCCAATTTTGTTCATATTTCAAGGGACATCATCTTTTATGAACATATTTTTCCTTTTGTCATATCAGATTACCCTTCCACTTCTTATATTGATTCTTTTGTGTTCCCACATTATGTTTCTGATGCATCTTATATTTCTGCTGCACCTCATTTTTCAGATCCTCCTAACCCTCAAGCTGATTCAATCATTACTCCTAATCCACCTGATTCTAATTGTTCCCAATGTGATTCCCAACTTGATGTGCTTTTGCCTTCAGCTTTGGATAATTCTCAAACTGATGTGCCTTTACCTTCAGTTTTGGATTCTGTCACTCCTTCCTCACCACCTTCCATTGATCACTCTCTACCTATTTCCTCATCTTCTTTACCTATCTTAAGAAAA
Source organism: Quercus suber (assembly GCF_002906115.3). Lineage (NCBI taxonomy): Eukaryota > Viridiplantae > Streptophyta > Magnoliopsida > Fagales > Fagaceae > Quercus > Quercus suber. Next base: position 451,776 of record NW_027069683.1, on the reverse strand, counting down.
TCAACCAGACCTCATCACCCACCTGCTTACCTCTCTGATTATTTTTGTAAAGCAGTTAGTACCAAGCCTGCTTCTGGCTTGCCTTATGACATTTTAAAGGTTATAAGTTACTCACATCTTGGACCTTAGTTTGCATCCTTTCTCATGGCTGTTAGTTCTGTCCCATCAGAACCTGTTTCATTTTCTCAAGCAGTTAAGTTTCCTGAGTGGAGAGCTGCCATGGACAAGGAAATTGAAGCTTTAGAACTCAATAATACTTGGACACTAACCCTTTACTTGCTGGTAAGTCTTCCATTGGTTGTAAATGGGTATATAGGGTTAAATATCACTCAAATGGTTCTATAAAGAGGTACAAAGCTCGTTTGGTTGCCAAGGGTTTTATCCAAAAGCTTGGTTTAGACAATTCAGAGACTTTTAGTCTAGTTGCTAAATTAGTTTTAGTCAGGATTGTCTTGTCTTTGGCTGCTGTGAATAGGTAGTTTCTTCACCAAATGGATGTCAATAATGCTTTTCTCCATGGTGAGTTGGTTGAGGATGTTTATATGTGTTTACCACTTGGTTTTCACAGCAAGGGGGAGCATTTGGTATGTAAATTGAATAAGAGCCTTTATGGATTGAAACTAGCTTCTAGAAAATGGTTTGAGAAGTTTTCATCCACCATTATGCAAATGGGCTTCATTCAATCAAAATCTGATTATTCCCTGTTTACACACACACAAGAATCTTCATTCACAGTGCTTTTGGTTTATGTAGATGACATATTGTTGACTGGTAATAATCCAACTTGTGTTCAACATTTGAAGAAGGTTCTTGATGACAGATTTGGTTTAAAGGACCTGGGGTCTCTAAGGTATTTCTTAGGACTTGAAGTGGCTAGAATTGATGCAGGTATAAGCTTGAACCAACGGAAGTATGCCTTGGAAATTTTGGAGGATACAGGTTTTCTAGGTTCCAAACCAGTCAAGTTTCCCATGGAACAGAACTTGAAGCTGTCCAAATATGAGGGAAAGCCATTGATAGATCTCGCTCAGTTTAGGAGACTTATTGGGAGATTCTTGTACCTCACTTTGACAAGGCCAGACATCACCTATGCTGTGCACAGGCTGAGTCAGTTTGTATCACAGCCAAGAGAGCCCCATTTACTAGCTGCCAACAGAGTACTTCAATATATAAAAAGCTCACCAGGAAGAGGCATTTTCTTTCTAAGCTGATTTGATCTGCACATTAAGTCCCTCTACAATGCAGATTGGGCTAGATGTCCTGACACTAGGAGGTCCTTAACTGGTTATGCTATTTTCTTGGGGGAATCATTAATTTCTTGGAGGTCTAAGAAGCAAGGTGTTGTTTCAAGGTCCTCAGCTGAAGCTAAGTACAGAGCTATGGCAAGTGTGGTGTGTGAAGTTACTTGGGTGCTACAAATACTTAAGGATTTAAAGGTGAATCATGCAAGACCAGTTATGTTATTCTGTGATAATCAGGCAGCCTTGCATATAGCTGCAAATCCAGTCTTCCATGAGAGGACAAAACATATCAAGGTTGATTGTCATTTGGTAAGGGATAAGATCATGGAGGGTATGATTAAAACGTTTCATGTTGCTAGCAACTCACAAGTGGCAGATATTTTTACCAAAGCATTGGGCTTCTTAGCTTTTACAAGGCTTGCTAGAAAATTAGGCTTGAAGGACATTTTTGTTTCCAGGGATGTAAAGACACAAATCATAGATCAAGCTTCAGATCAAGAAGGTCAAGTCTCAAAACTTGAAGTTCAGGACTTGAGGGGGAGTGTTGAAGCTGGAGCTGAGTTAGATGAAAATGGCAAAACCAATTGTCAAGTGCAAGGCAAAACGACACGCGTGAAATTAAAAGAACAAAACAAAGCTGAAGAACAAAACGGGAGATTGTAGTTTAATGAAATCACGTGCCTAGCATATGTGTAACTTAAGTCTCAATTTGTTGTATTAGAAGTCCACTTGGCATGCATCTGATAGTGCAGTTGTAATCCCGTTAGATTAGGAAGTTGGTTAATTTTCTGTTTTAAGTCTTAACTCCTCTGTTAGGTATATATAGAAACAGGGGATTTATATATCTAATCACTCACTTGTACATTTTCTTATCTTGATGAATGAGAATTTCTCTTTTTCTCTCAAAGTTCTCTCTTCCAATTTCCAGAGACTTCTTTCTTAATAATACACCTGAAGCATCCATTCACACCAAGTACCCCTTGCCCAACATAACCCTTGGTGAACCAACCACTCCTTTTATATTTTTCTTTTTATTTCTCTTTCTATTTTACTTTGAAAGGTCTCTTTTTGTGGGTGTACCTTTTCGACTAGTCATGTGTTTGTTTTTTTGGTGATGTTTAAGGTTTTTTTGTGATGTGGGTGTGGTTTGCGGGTGTTTTTTTTTTTTTTTTTTCTTTTGTGGGAATAATAATTGATAAATAAATTAAATTTTATAATATTCAAAATTATCATTTAAATAATAACATCTCATTAAAATTAGATTTCATCATAAACCAAAAATAAAATTAGGAGATGTGTGGGAGTAAAAGCCCAGAGCTACTTAATGGGTCCGGGGTGCCCTGTTAAGGACTATTATATTTTCGAGGAGCAATAGGTGGTTGGGACGGCCCATCTGAAGGCAGGAAGCCCAGAAGTAAAGGGGGAATACCGTCCGAAGAGGTCACTGCTGGTCCGAGGACGTCCTTCTCCTCGACCACGAATAGCCTTGATCAAACAAACGTGTGGAAGGCCTGAATAACCTTCCTAACAATCTTAATGATAATGATAAGTTCTGAGTGGATCTAGAGATGATCAGAACTAAAGAAAAATATCTAAAGGAAAAGCTGCCACCACTGCATTTAATGCGCTGCAACAGCTTTTCTGGCCGCATTTATGTGGAAAAGACCCCTGAACAGTGCAACCTCAGCTACCGCCACTCACAAAGAATTAAAGTAGACACATGACGTGACATGCACTTGAGTAGATGCGCGGATGAAGAACAGGTGGACGATGGAGATGATAGGAGGGGATGCTATATAAAGAAGAAGGGTCCCTGATAATGGGGGACGGAGAAGAGAGGGAAAAAGAGAGAGAAAAGCTTTACTGTAACTCTGAATGCTGTAATCACCGCTCACTTAATAAAACATCTCTTCGGACATTCATGCATGGAGTTGTTAAAGCATTAGTTCATGTTATCATCACTGCAAGTAATCTAGCCCACCACTGTCTACTTCATAACCAGCCCAGCTCTTTCGCCCACTCTCTATAAATTCATTGTTCTGGGTTCGTTGGGCCTTTAACTCATATCCTTTGGGCTTGGGCTACAAAAACCAACCCTACAGGAGATATTATAATTTCATTGGTGCTTAAAGTACAATTTATAACATGATAAAAAAATTACTATCAATTCATGAATGTTTTTAGGTAGCGGAATTAAGGCGTAGACCAAGTCATTAGCTTGAGACAATATACTCTATCTACAAATTTATCCGATTTAGTAAATAAATAATTTTTGCATTTTATTTCCAAGATAAAAAAGCTCAGTCATCTTACTGATTATCCTTATAGGCCTACATTGCTTGTAGAATATGAAGCTCTTAATATAGTACTTTCCAAACCCAAAATATAGTATATTAATAATATATTTAAATATATTTTAACAACGAATGTCTGAGGAGGGAGTAATATTGTGTTAGAGTACTGTAAAATCTATTAATCAAAGAATTGTCCTCTTTCAAAAGCTTACACCGCATGTTTATAAACATCTGAGGTGCCTTGTCATTTAATCCCATGTTTAAAACAAATTGCTTAAAAAAAAAAATTCTAAATTTTTTTTTTTTTTTTGGTATTAAAAACATTGGACAACAATGATAATAACCCGCTATTACTGATGGTTTGAATAGCCATTTAGATACAAACCGTCTGAGCATTTTTTTTTTTTTTAAAGAGAGTTTTAATCTATGGCGTCCGCTCCTGAAAATAGCTCTTTATCATCAAACCAAGACACTAATCAGTTTTTGGTATAGGCGGGAATTGAACCTTAAATCTCTTATACAACCATCAGAAACTTTACCAGTTAAACTAAATGGAACCCACAAACCATCTAAGCATCTTAATGCTCATTTTGAATTGATCAACTAAAGGGAGAAACTTTCAAAAGACAAATTTTGACTTTAATAACGGGTATAAATATTAGTAAATGACTATTTGATCAAAAATAAATTTTATAAATGAAATGTTAATGAATGCCTTAAGGGCATGGTTTAAGAATTATTTTTAGAAACATTTTATGAGAAAATAATAGAACAATTAATTTTCCGATAGCTTTTATATTTACTATGAAAGTAGTGTTAAAAACTTTTCTAATATAGTTTATTAGAGCATCCACACTAGATGTGGGATATGTGCCAAATGTTAAATATTTGGCACATATCCCACACCAAACCCAATTTTAGCCTATTTAGTAGATGTGGCATATATTAATTTTTTTGCAACATTGAACAGTACCGTGGCAAATTTGCCACGGTACGGAATGCATGTGGCAAAATTTTTTTCTTTTAATGTGTAGATTGTGTTGATGAGTTGTAATAAATATTATTTTAATGTGTAGTAAATATTATTTTAATGTATAGAATTGAATTATAAAACATCTGATAAATGGGATGTTGTAAAATGATGTGGTAAAATAATAAAGTAAGCCTTTGGTGTGGTAAAATGACATAATTTTTAGAACATCTGCTACGGATGCTCTTAACAATTGTTCTAAGGACACTCGTTAACGTGGCCTATTTTAATTGTGGTTTATTTATTTATTTATTTATTTATGAGAATGAAGTGCCATGTTAATGGTGTATTTAGAGTAATTGTTAATAAATCATAATAGGAAAATTTTGACATCATTTTCATGAAAAATATAAAAAAAACTTTCAATAAAATTAGTTATTTTATCATTTTTCAATAAAGTGTTTCTTAAAATAATTCATAAACCAATGTTCCAATATCTTAATTCTCGAAAAAAAGGAAAATTCCAATCTCTTCGACGTCTGGGGTGATTTATGTTGGGCATGTGGGGAATTACATATGGAGAAAAGGGATATTTTCGTCAACACGGAATTACAACGGCTACCTCAGGAATATAGTCGTTGCAACTTTCAAAAAAAGATAAATCACCTAAATCAGGCAAAAGAGCATCGCGAAGAACAAACCTCAATCAAAACTCTCTCTCTCTCTCTCGCAGGGACGTACGTACAGTTCATAAGCGCTCAAATATTCACAATAACAGGCTCTTCTTCTTCTTCAACTCTTTCTTCATATTTTGTTTCTTTAATCTAACTCTTTGTCTTGCAGGCTTTGATTCTTTGTTTTAGTTTCAACAAAAATTTTTTTTTGTAGGGTGTTGTACTTTCTCTCTCACTGTTTCTTTATTGTCTATTTCTCTCTATATTTTTGTTGTTGTTGGTTGTGTTAGAGTTATGGATGCAGGGTCTGTGAATTCTTCTCCCTCTCCTTCTTCTTCTACAAGTAGATACTTGAAGTCGCAGTCTCGGTTCCCTCTTCAGGAACAATTTCTTCAGAGGAAGAAGCCCAGAGAAAATGTAATTTCATATATTTTTTCTTTAGTTTTGTTTACATCTCTGTTTTTGCTTTACTGTTTTACCCATTTGTTTCCATTGCCCTTTTTTTGGTGCCTTCTTGCTTTAAATTTCATTTCTTCACATGGGTTTTCTACAATTTGATCTTTGAAATAAGGTTTCTTCGAATAGAGAATTCCGATTTTTGCCCCAAGTTTCAATTTTTAATGAAATTCTTTATTGGGTTTTTTTTTACAAAAAGCAGGCATTCAATTTCAAACTGTTCTTTTCTTTCTTTCTTAATTTTTCAAATGAGGCATCTCTGATTGATTGGCTTAAAAACCCTTTTTTTTGGGGGGCGTTTGAAATCTTAAACCGATGTCAGTTCTTCTATATTGATCTTTTGAAACGTGGAATGTCTTCTACTATGGTATTCTGATGTAATCTTTGTTCCTCACAAGCAGTTGGATAGGTTTATTCCAAACCGATCAGCAATGGATTTTGATTACGCGCACTATATGCTGACAGAAGGGAGGAAAGGCAAAGAGATTCCACCTGCAAGCTCGCCCTCCAGAGAGGCCTACAGGAAGCATTTGGCAGAGACCTTCAACATGAACAGGACTAGAATTCTTGCTTTCAAGGACAAACCCCCCGCTTCAGTCGAGTTGTTCCCGCCCCATTTCTTCTCTTCTGCGCCACAGGATAAGTCTGCCAAGCCCCGGCGACACATTCCTCAGGTGGGGGCCTATGATTATTCTAGTCTTGTATTGATTCTTTTGTGGCATAAAAGTTTATGGACTTGGTTATATTTAGAGGATGACGACATCTTCTCGGTTGGAAAATGTTAGGGTATAAGTCTTTTAATTTAAAAATTTTACATGATAAATGAACATCCAAAAGGCTTTGATTCTAGTCTTGTATTGATTCTTTCGTGGTATAAAAGTTTATGGACTTTTTTATATTTAGAGGATGAGACATCTTCCTGATTGGAAAATGTTAGGATATAAGTCATCTTAATTTAATTTAATAATTTTACATGATAAATGAACATACAAAAGGCTATCTCATCACACACCTTTTGTATGCTTAAATAGTTTATAGTTGGGGTCTATGATTCTAGTCTTGCATTTAATTCTTTTGTGGTACAAAAATTTTCTGGACTGGTTATATTTAGGACGGGATTGAGACATTTACTGTTTACATGATAACATGAACATCCAAAAAGGCTATTTCATCATACACCTCTTGTTTGCTCATTTAATATGAATATTCATATTCTGAGATGTATGGTAGCAACATAGACAAATGAGTTCATTGTTTTGGGTTCATTATGTTGCCGTATCAATTCTGTGATGTGAGTGAACATAAAGAATTTGCGGAAAGGTGGTTCGTATATAATTTTAATCTCAAATGTTTGCCTTATGAGAGTATAGATAACTATGTTGTATTCTAATTTGTTTGGTTTCCTTTTGTTTGATTATGCAGACTTCTGAGAGAACATTAGATGCCCCTGACATAGTGGATGATTACTATCTCAATTTACTGGATTGGGGGAGCAGCAATGTTCTTGCAATTGCTCTTGGAAATACAGTTTATCTCTGGGATGGTTCAAATGGCTCTACTTCAGAACTTGTCACTATTGATGATGAAGATGGCCCTGTCACAAGTGTTAACTGGGCTCCTGATGGCCAGCACATTGCCATTGGCTTGAACAATTCTGAAGTACAGTTGTGGGATTCAACAGCTAATCGACAGGTTCCTTGATTCTTCATTGATCCTCTTTATTTTTTTAATTCTATTTTATAAATTTTTGCTAATGCTTTTTGGCCACTGTAAATGTTCTTTCTGCAGCTAAGAACTTTGAGAGGTGGCCACAGATTGAGAGTTGGATCACTGGCATGGAACAATCACATCCTTACCACCGGAGGAATGTGTGGTCTGATCATTAACAATGATGTAAGAGTCAGATCACATATTGTTGAAACCTATAGAGGTCACGAGCAAGAGGTTTGCGGGCTTAAATGGTCACCCTCAGGCCGGCAATTGGCAAGTGGAGGCAATGATAATCGCCTATTCATATGGGACAGATCAATGGCATCTTCAAATGCAGCGACGCAGTGGCTTCACAGACTTGAAGAGCACACATCTGCAGTGAAAGCTCTTGCTTGGTGTCCTTTCCAGAGCAATTTGCTAGCCTCTGGTGGAGGTGGAGATGATAGGAGCATAAAGTTTTGGAATACTCATACCGGTGCATGCTTGAATTCTGTGGACACTGGCTCTCAGGTGTGTGCTTTACTGTGGAACAAGAATGAGAGAGAGCTGCTTAGCTCTCACGGGTTTTCTCAGAACCAGCTCACTCTTTGGAAATACCCATCAATGGTGAAGATGGCAGAGCTCACTGGTCATACTTCAAGAGTTCTTTTCATGGCTCAGGTATTATATGAACTCAACATGAAATTTTTTTTAATCTCCCTGAAAATTTTTATCTTTCTTCATGGATTGACAATGTTTTCACCTTAATATAAACCTTTTGCAGAGCCCAGATGGTTGCACAGTGGCAACGGCAGCAGCAGATGAAACACTTAAATTCTGGAATGTCTTTGGGGCCCCGCAAGTGGCAAAACCTGCTCCAAAAGCAAATCCTGAGCCCTTTTCCCATGTAACTCGTATCAGATAGATGTAAATAAAAGCTCCAGATATCAAAATTGTCTCTGCAAACGCTAATTGGATATTCCCTGTGGGCAAAGCTGCAGCCGAGAGAATTGCAAGGCAAGGAGATGCAACATCAGATGATTCAGAGGACTCTGGAATCGACAACTAATGTAATGTCTCTCTGCAAACTCTGATTGGATATATGTCATATTTATGCATCAGTTATTTTGGCAGATAAGGGAGCAGCTGCAGCCAAGAGAATTGCAAGGCCCCGGCCAGCTGAGTGGTTCTAAGGTGCAAAGCAGTGCACTTAAAGTTCACTCTAGTAGACTTATGAGTGATAAATATGCTTCTAACTAGTAAGCACACAGCAGTGTGCTTTGAGTCTGTATAAACTGCCTTTATAATAACTAGGGGCCAGTTTGGTAGCGGTGTTTAGGTACTGTTGTTTAAAATAATGCGAAGACTGTGGTATAGAATTAACTTTAGGTGTAAATACACTTTTGGTCCCTACATTTTGGGTCATTTCTCGATTTGGTCCCTAAACTGATTTTGCTCCTAAGTCAGTCTCTAAAATCAGAAAATCGATTCTATTTTGGCCTCTTCCGTCAGCCCACTAATAGAAAAATCCTACGTTTCTAACAGAGTGTATAAGTGGCATGTTAAATGCTGACGTGGCTAATAATTTAATAATAAAAATACCACGTCAGCATCCATGTCAACATTTAAATTAATAAAAAATGCCAACTTAACTCCACGTAAGTTTCTACATTAAAAAACAATAATTTATCAGTTTTAATCAAATAAAAAAGAGGAAAAAGAAAATTAAAAATAAAATCAATTAAGATCTGTGTTCATCTTGATCATAAACACTGAACCACAACCCAGAATATTCAAACACAAGAACAAAAGAATAGAATCCATAACCCAGAATCTCTCTCTCTCTGCCCATTACAATCTGCATCATCGGCGGTGGCACGGCGGCATTAACATCGACATCAGCGACTCCTCCGTGGACAACTCCTCCACCGCTACTGCTCCTCCAACTCAAACCCATTCTCCGCCGCTACCCAAAACCGTCGGGTCTCAAAACCCAACTCAAACCCATCAACATCGGCGACTCCTCCGTGGCCAACTCCTCTGTCGTTACTGCTCCTCCAACTCAAACCCATTCTCTGCCGCTACCTTAAACCGTTGGGTCTCAAAAAATCTCTCCTTCTTCATCCATTTCCAATTCCTTCACTTTGGTGGTAGTGGTTTTGGGATCTGTTGGTTGGTGGTGGCGGCGGTGGTTTTGGGATCTGGGTTTGATTGTGGTAGTGGTGTGGTGTGGTTTTCGAATTTTGGTTTGATTTGCTGAAGATTTGGTTTGAGTTCTTGGGTTACTGGGTTTGATTTACTAAAGATTTGGGTTTGAGTTTTTGGATTGCTGGGTTTGATTTGGGTGTTCTTGATTTGCTGGGTTTGAGTTCTTGATTTGTTGGAGATTTGAGTTCTTGGTTTCTTCATTCTTCCTGTTAGTATTTAATTTAATTTTTTCTTCTTGTTTTCATTTATGTCCTAGTGATTTGGGTTTGAGTTCTTGGCTGGCTGGGTTTGATTTTGGAGTTCTTGATTTGCTGGGTTTAAGTTCTTGATTTGCTAGGTTTGAGTTCTTGGTTTCTTCGTTCTTCCTGTTAGGATTTAATTTAATTTATTTTTCTTGTTTTCAGATATTTGTTTTTAATTTTTTTTTTAATATTTTAATCAGATTAGTGTTTATTTTTAATTTGTTCTGACTTAGCATTTTTTATTAATTTAAATGCTGACATGGATGCTGATGTGGTATTTTTATTATTAAATTATTAGCCACGTTAGCATTTAACATGCCACTTATGCACTTTGTTAGCCACGTAGGATTTTTCTATTAGTGGGCTGACGGCAGGGACCAAAATAGAATCGATTTTTTGATTTCAGGAACTGACTTAGGAGCAAAATCAGTTTAGGGACCAAATTGAGAAATGGCCCAAAATGTAGGGACCAAAAGTGTATATACGCCTTAACTTTAATTGGACTAGAAAATATTGTAGCATAAGTATTTAATTTGAACATACATGTATGAGTCTCATATGGAACCTGTAACAGGAGTATCCCCAAAGTTGCTGAGCCAAATACATTGACATGAATAGCAAATACATTGACATGAATTGACTTACTTTATGGAGTCTTAACACATTGTAAAAGACTATTGAAAACAGGATAACAATAATGGTAAAGACATGTTATCACTTGGAAAGTAATGAAAAATGTCTAGAAAAAAGAGTTCTCACCAAATTAGGCCTTGAGTGAAAAGAAATTCCAATTTTTTTATCCAATAGCCCCTTTAGGTGGAAGTTCAAATGCCATAAGTGCAATATTAGATAACACAAGTTACACAACTTTCAAAAGCAAAAAATAAAATGGTGAAACAAGATAAGGTCATCAACCGAGCATTTATAGAATTGTTAGCCTTGACTTCCCACAACTTCAGAAACCACCATGAGAAAGCAAATGCAAGCAAAACATGCCCCTGTTTAGAATGCATTAATTACTAAATAAACTTCTAAAAATATATTTATTTGGTATTTGTCAAAACTCAATTCTTGAAAACAAATTTTATACTTAATTCTTGTAGTGGTCCTAAGCAGCCAACCAGAATTGTTAATATCCTATGTTGGTGTTGATTTTGAGCATTTTAGGTTTGGACATGGCAAACTACGATGATTATTTTGTTTTTACTAATAAGTTACGCCCCACCCGATGGGTCTTGAACACATGTCCTTAGCCTCCCACCTTGCTCTTATAAGGGGAAGATGTGTCATTAAAGACTTAAAGTTAGAGCTTATTGATAAATAAATAAATAAATAACCCACTATAAGCTAATTCTTAAAGCAAGTAATTTCCAAGCTATAAAAAGCTAAGTTCCAAGTTCCAAACCTTGGACAAAAAGAATTGTTGTCTCTCCAAATAGAACCCACATAAACCCCCATTGGGATAGAATTTGGCATATGTGATATCTATAAACAAGCCAAACAAATTGATTGGGTATAAACAATCCCACAAAGCCAAAGAAGAAAGCAAGTACTTGAAAATGATTGGTAGTTGGCACTAAAATTTAAAATTGTGTAACACAAAATAGAGCTAGAAAACTAGCATGTCAACCTCAAGAATAAAAGCTTAGAGCATTAGTATTGGTGGAGGCAAATAGATAAAATGCTAAATTTAGCAACTAAATATAACAAAAGTGGAACAAAAGGCTAATGCATCAGTGGAGCAAAAGCCATATTTTTTGGTTGTTGAGCTACAATGCGCAACCAAAGATGGATGTGCACTGTAGCTAAGATGGTGGTAGTTGTTGTTTATTATGGTAGATACATTATTTTATTATGTTGTTTATATTATTTTATTGTGTTGAATGCTAAAATAAAACCGCTGATATTGGGTGTTTTGTAAAATGAGGCGAAAAAATAGAGAAAGTAATTTTTTATGGTGCCAAATTGCTCAATTTTTGGCACCACTAATGCTAATGCTCTAATATTTAAGCTCCAAAAAACCTAGATTCAACTCCCCCCCCCCCCCCCCCCCAAAAAATCCCACAAAAATTAAACATGAAATATCCCAAATATGAATTTAGAGCCACTTGAATTCATAACTTGAAGAGCTGAAAATCCTCCATCAAAACACAAAACACAACTAGTAATATTATTAAAAAAAAAAAAAACCAAAAAAGAAATGTTGGAACTTGGGAGCCTCACAGTCACACACAGACACAATGGTGCTCTTTTGAAATTACCAAATGGGCATACTCTATTCTAATTTCTAAGACTATGAACCTAAACATACAAACAAACAAACAATTAGAATGCGGATTCTAGATTCAAAATCTCTTGCCAATATTATGGGGTCACCCTATAAGATTCTTTCTAGTAATAACTTGGGAACAAGAGGACTGCATACGCCTAAGTGAATAATCAAATACTCAAAGAAATCTGAACATCCTTTTTTTATTTTTTTATTTTATTTATGAGAAATACGTGAACTTTATTAAATATTAGAAAACAACATAGCATCTTGAATCACCAACGATTCAATGAATGGTGGACAATCTTCTATCCAAGTTACCCACCTGTGGTTTGACCCGATTTCTATGTGCCTACCTGTGGTTCAAAGTTTGACACTTTGCCCACCTGTGCTTGTCACCGTTACCCAGCCGTAACCCACCTCTCCACTCTCCGTTACTCTAACACAAAAATAAGCAAAAAACTCACTCCCACTCAGATCAAACACTCTCAAAACTCACTCTCACTCCCAAAATCTCAAAACTTACTCACTCCTACAACAAGCATCGTTTGAAACTCTTAATTTCATATCCAAGCCGAGGAAGCAAGTTACTAACAGTTGCTCCTCCTCTGTTCAGCAATGGGCTTCGATTCGCAAACTTTCCAATGGAACTGGGTTTTGATCGTGGGTGGGTTTTGATCGTGCATGCGCTTGGGTGCCACCGTAGGTTATTGAACTTGGGTTTTGAGCTTGCATGGTCCTCTGTTCAGCATCAGCAGGTAGATCAAAACCCTCTTTAGTTTTTAATTTTTGAAACCTAGGGTTTGAAATTGGGTTTTTTAATGCTTTTTCGGGTTTTTATTCTTTCTTTGAATTTGAGTTTCTTAAACTATTCTTGATTCCATGTTTCTTCGAATTGAGTTTTTTTCTCCTTACTTTTGTTTCATGAAAGATTATAATAGTAGTTGTGTAACTAGTTGCTAATTTAATCACAATATGAAGTTGTTGAGTTGTTGTTTATATACAGCCAATATGAAGTTGTTGAGTTCTTGTTTATATAAAGCCACTTCTTTGATTATATTTTATAACTTGTTTGATTTTTGTTGTTTATATACAACCTCTGTATGTGTGTGGAGAACAATGCAAATGTGAGGGACCATGGACCACAATGCAAATGTGAGGGACCCATTTAATCTATGTATGGTTTTGTTAAGTTAATTTATCGATACATCTCTCTCATGCTAATTGCTTTCCTTCACATGTCAACTACTTTCAAATTTTCTAATACACTTTCTTGGCTGCCAGCCATATATCTAATGCTTATTGCATATGCATGTACAGCTTCTCAAACCCTTCCTCTACAGTATTTTGACTGAACAAAAATTCGTTGTAATATAGTTGTAATGTAATGGTTGAGTCTTTGCAAAAGGATAATGAATGCTGAAAATTTGAATTATGCCTCTGTAACAGATTCGTTAGTCTATAAGCTTGTAACAAATTTTTGCTATGTCTTCATCAACTGGCAAATGGCTCTACAACTAGTGGTTTCTACCGTGCTGAAGATGGTCATTTATGTACCATTGAGCATTGTGCCCTACGAACAAGTCGAAAAGCTGGTAACTATGGAAGAAGATTCCTCGGTTGTAGTCAATTTAATGTAAGAAACAATTACATTGTTGTATTATTTTAATATGAATTGTGAGTGAGTGAATATAATTGAT
>NW_027069683.1:419716-435417 GCF_002906115.3 Quercus suber | reverse complement strand
GTTTCCACAGAAGAGCTAAGCCACCACTTTGGCCATCACTGGAGACCACAAATCCTTGATTATAGTCCTAGTGTTGTTTTTTGGCATTTAACTGATCCGTAGAGAGTTTCATCTCCATTAAGAAGACACAGATGGGAGCTTCCTTTTTCCATGCTCTCTTAAGAGCATTAAATAGTTGGGGGTTCCCAAGCCCTAACAGTTCTAGCTTCAGACACTTATTGGACCCAACGGTGTTGCCAAGTAGCCACCGCCGATCCCATATTGTCTGTTATAGTCCGTGTCATTGCACTTTCTTCTTTAGCTAGCTTTAGTTTCATATCAAGAGACATGTCATCTGAAACACCCATTTCCTCCGGCTTACATTTTGGTCCAGCACATGTTAAAATAGTTTCCTTGTCTGTGGATATACCTAAGCCTTTTCTAGGTTCCTTGTGTTGGGTCCATTAACTTTTTCGGCCTAAGCATGCCCTTAATATCCAACACGTGCACTACAGGGGCATCGACAAGGCAATTATCGTGAACCCGAAGATTTGGCAAGACAAGTTGTCTTAGGTTGGAAGGAGCAATCATAGGTGGGTCCATCGATCCTGTGCTTGCCTTTTGTGCAGTAGTGACTGTGATGATAATGGAAAGTTATTTATTGCGCTATCAATCATCGTAATATGTGCGTGGAAGAGATTTGGGTCCGACAAAATTTCCAAATTTGCTGGTGCATTTTGCGTGACTATCTCTGGGATTGTGGGGTGTGGTAGATCAGGGTGTATGGACTGTTGTAATGGAGTTTTTGTGGACACGTCGTTCGTGCGAGGCGTGGCATTGGACGAGGGGGGCGTGGTGAGCCACGGGGGAGGGGGGTTGGTTTTTGGTGTGACTTTATTGTTAGCTACTTGGGGTTTTTGGAGGTTGTTCATGGGAGCACATAACCAGGCTACGTACTGCTGCTTTTCAATATTCAAGGTACCACCACTTTCAGTCCAAAGTGTGCAATATTTTTCAACGTGGTTGAGAGTGCTGCACCACTAATAGAAAATTGGTAGCTTTTCGTATTGGAGAGCCACCTGTTGCAAGTCTGCCTCCTCAATATTTACCATCCTACCATGGCAGAGAGGTTGGTTAATATCTATTTGGACATGAACTTATAGGTAGCAGCCTCGGCACTCACTGGTAGTAGAGACATTAACTTGTTCAATGGTGCCTAAAGTTTTGCCAATTGCTTCAGTGATCGCTTTGTTCATTCGTTGGAAGGGAAGGTTATGAATCTGGACCCAGAAGGAAGTGCAGACGAATGTGACGTCATCCACTGACTCTTTGCCAATTTGATATTTATCCAAAGTCCACAGTCCCTATGCTATTATCTTCTGTGGGTCGGCGTCATCGTTGAAAATAATTAGCACAGTATTTGAACCCAGGTCTATAACTTCAAAGTACTGCACGAAGCGCCACATACTCCGCAAGGTATGTGTGAGTGCCTCCAATTTGACTCTCCGTTTGATGAAGAGTTTTGCGTCAAGGACTCAACTGTTACTCTCCACTATGGGTGGAAGGTCAATGGTTTTGTTCTCTTTTGCTTTGAGTGACAGTTGGGCCCATTGGTTTGCAAGGTCGTCCATGACAGCGAGGGTATGAGGGGTGATGGGAGGGCTATGGGGATGGGTATAGGGGAAGAGGCAAAGAAGTTTGGAAAGGAACAGTTTCGAGTTTCCACTAGTGAGGAAAGAGACTCTATTCGATGAATAGAGAGGAGTTTCATCAACCTAGGTTCTCTGAGGGAGACCTACACAAGAAAAAAAAAACAGGTGGAATCATGTTTCATTGAACATCCTTGTTTGTCAAGAAAAATAATGAAGAGTACCACACATTATAGCAACAAAAAAACAAAACTCATTCTGACAAATGAATCTTTCAATCTTATGTGCTTGTTATCCCAAGCCCTGCCAACCTAAAATTCATTCAATCAATCAAGCCCATCTTGTATTCACCAAAATTTAGATCCTTCCCTCAATATGGACTATGCATCTATAACCCATTGTATTAATTTAGACCTATATAGCTAGTAAAGGAAAAACACAACCCAACAAATTAAAAAAATATAAATAAATTTTTTTACTAAAAAAAAAAAAGAATTAAAAGGGAGTCATGTATGAGAAATAAATGAAAAAGGGAGGGGTAAAATGGGAAGAAAAAAATAAAATCCATGTCCATTAGTCTCTCTTTAGGGACAGACTTTTTTCCCCCCTTCTGGGAAGGGAACTAGTGTTAGACTTTGATTAGTAATAATTGAATTAAAAGTAAATAAATAAATAAAATTAATATTTGTATTGAAAAAAGAAAAAGAAAAAAGAGGGGGTCATGAATGAGAAATAAATGCAAAAGGGAGAGGCAAAATAGGAAAAAATCAAACATATTTTACTTGAAACATATTCAAAGGTTTACTTGAAAATTTTTTACTTATCATACCAAACACTTGAAAATATTTCACTAAAAATGTTTTACATGCAAAATTTTTTACCTATACAATATTTTATGTTTGAAAATATTTTACTTTAAAACAAACAGAGCATAAAATTAAAAGTATGAAAGGTATTTACTTCCCATCACTGAGGACTAATTTTAATCTATGACCAAATTAATATGTATCCTCCTTCCAGATATAATGTAAATTTTTGATATTAACAATCAATTTTTAATGTCATTTAGGAAATATATTCCATAATGTTACATTGATTAATTGTCTCATAACAAGTATTCATTAAAAAAAAAAAGTTACATTAGTTACATAATGTACACTTGAAGAAATTGACATTATTAAGCAGGGAAGAGAACATTATGTAAAACTAGTACACTTGATCTATTTATAGATATATAGCTTGAAGAAGATGATATTCAGCAGGAAAGAGAACAATATGTATAGTGATAGGGATGTTTTTACTTATAATCCAGACATGTCATATGAAGGAAACCGACGGCGCCTTCAAGTTCGTCGGTCCCTCAGGAGAAGACAGAAGGACTAGAGCGATGACATAGAAAGTGACAAGGCCACACTAAATCTCGACGGGACAAAATATCCAACGGCTAAACGGAAGGCCGACAGGGAGCATCGAGTGCCAACAGGTCCAGCATGACTTTACTTGACCCTCACAAAAATTTACTTAAGTGAATATCTTGCTAATCACACAAAATAAACTTGCTACAATTTAATATCTCCCTTATATGGAAAGACACCCTATAATCTTGGAAACCCTAGTATCAGATCTTCTCCATAAGGAAAAATCCCCACTCTCAAGGGATCTTGGTTCCCACCGGCTACTATATAAGCACCAGACCTCCACTTTTCTCAAGTACACAAAAACTCTCTAGCTCTCTCACTATAGGATACATAGAGGCTTCTCATTCACTAACTTGACATTTGGAGGGTTTTTGGTTGGTACCACGCCGATGCCTTCTGTTTGGTCCCCTTGTTCTTATTCATAGGTACCCATTGGAGTGATTTGGAACCTACAACTCACTGACGATTTCAGCACATCATCATATAGTAAGAACATCTCCCTCCCTGTGAATGTAAAGCTAGTACACTTGATTTATTTATAAAAATACAATGGACAATTGTATTGGTACATGAATACTTAGACATAAATAACCATACTAGACTTTGACCTATTGTCGAGGCAAATTTGTTGTTTGATCTACTTGTAAACATACAACTTATAATTATATTGGTACATAAATATTTAGAGATAAATAATCAGGCTTATGGACCAGACAAATGTGTTGTTGGGATAAACATAACTCGGGTTGGTTACATTTTAGACATGGATGGAAGAATGAAATTTTTTGAGATTTTTGAATTTGGTTTGATCTCTCCTTCCGAAGTTTTTTGACCTCACGTGTGTGCTCAGAGGCTCTTTTATTTTTATTTTTTTGGGGAAAAAAGTTAATAATTTGCATCTATTATAATTTGGGATTACTACATTTTCTAATCACAAAATACCTAGAGGTGTGATGAGCATTATGAGTTTGTGGTATGGTATGTTGGGTTTGGTTTTTGATTTTGCTATTGTTCTTGCTTTGCATTGCTTTTATGTTTATTTCAATTAAATCTTCAAATTAGATGATAAAGCATTGGAAGTGATGCATATCTAATGTTGCTCATGCAAAGTATTTTATTTATGATTGGTTACCAAGATAAATAAGTGGAAGGGATTAGAAATTTAGATCTTCATAATATATTCTTTTAGGGGGTCTGTGATCTCTTCTTAGTTTTTAAGATATCACTTGCCCGGGTACCTTTGACCATGTCAACTAGTGGTTAGATGAATTCCAGTATACATATATTTATATATTTTGTTTATGTTCATATTTTTTATTAAAAGGTGACCCTCGGGTCTGTGTTTTCCTATCAAATTGAGATAGATGTCTACTTCTTTAGTATTTTTCTACTCTTCTGATAGTGGGATCTTCCTCCTATCATTCAAATGGATAGTGAGTAGGCAATTTTTACATTTGAGTATTTTTCTACTCTTCTGATAGTGGGATCTTCCTCCTATCATTCAAATGGATAGTGAGCAGGCAATTTTTACATTTGAGTATAATACTATTGGATACTTACACTATTGCACATTCTAAGTCTAATAGAAATTCTAACTCTCCCATATACCAATTTTACTGTTTATTTATTTTGTTATTAAATTGTTTGTCTTTCTTACAAATAAATTGAGATGAAGATTACGAATAAATTGAGCATCCCATTTTAGAAATTGGGTCAACACATATTTGCTTTGATAATAATCTCTCCTTCTTTGCAGGTTTTTTTTTTTTTTTTTTGGTGAGAATAATAATTGATAAATAAATTAAATTTTATAATTTTCAAAATTATCATTTAAATAATAACATCTCATTAAAATTAGATTTCATCATAAACCAAAAATAAAATTAGGAGATATTATAATTTCATTGGTGCTTAAAGTACAATTTATAACATGATAAAAAAAATACTATCAATTCATGAATGTTTTTAGGTAGCGGAATTAAGGCGTAGACCAAGTCATTAGCTTGAGACAATATACTCTATCTACAAATTTATCCGATTTAGTAAATAAATAATTTTTGCATTTTATTTCCAAGATAAAAAAGCTCAGTCATCTTACTGATTATCCTTATAGGCCTACATTGCTCATAGAATATGAAGCTCTTAATATAGTACTTTCCAAACCCAAAATATAGTTGTAGGGTCTGATTTGGCAGCCCAGGCCCAAGAGGGATGGGTTACGAGCCCAATGAATCCAAGACAATGAATTTGTAGAAAGTGGGCGGAAGAGCTGGGCTGGGTGTGAATCTAACAGATGTTAATTATAGCGTTTGAGGATTCATTGACACAAGATCATGTTCATCTTCTTTTACAAGTATCTGTCCGAAGAGGTATATTATTGAATGTAAGGTGATTACAATTCTTGGAACTACAATAAAATTGTCTAATTCTTCTCCCCCCTTTATTATCAGAGACCTCTCTTGCTTATATAGCACCCTTTTCTATCATATCCATCGTCCACTTGTTCTTCATCTAAGCATCCACTTGAGTGCATGTCCCATCAGGTACTCTCTTTGCCCCTCCGTGAGTGGTAGTAGCTGAGATTACACTGTTCAGGGGTCTTCTCCACATTAATGCGGCCAGAAAAGTAGCTGCAGTGCATTTAATGCGGTGATGACAGCTTTTCCTTAAGATATTTTCTCGTTCTAATCATCCCCAGATATGCCCAGAGCTTATTTTTGTCGTTGGGATTGCCTGAGAGTCCATTCGGACCTTCTATTCGTTGGCTGGGTCAAGACTATTTACGTT
Organism: Quercus suber; assembly: GCF_002906115.3. NCBI lineage: Eukaryota > Viridiplantae > Streptophyta > Magnoliopsida > Fagales > Fagaceae > Quercus > Quercus suber. The sequence goes on along the minus strand of NW_027069683.1, from coordinate 429,584 downwards.
CGAGGAGTGTAAACTCTTTGGACAAAAGGTGATCTCTTCGAACGTTACTCTTCCTTTACTTCTGGGTTGGCTGTGTTCAGATGAATTCTACCCCGACCCGCTATTACTCTTCGGACGTACAGTATTCTTCAAGACAGGGCCCACAGCCCAATAAGTATGTCTGGGCTTTTACCCCCCACAATAGTATATTAATAATATATTTAAATATATTTTAACAACGAATGTCTGAGGAGGGAGTAATATTGTGTTGGAGTACTGTAAAATCTATTAATCAAAGAATTGTCCTCTTTCAAAAGCTTACACCGCATGTTTATAAACATCTAAGGTGCCTTGTCATTTAATCCCATGTTTAAAACAAATTGCTTAAAAAAAAAAAATTCTGAATTTTTTTTTTTTTTTTGGTATTAAAAACATTGGACAACAATGATAATAACCCGCTATTACTGATGGTTTGAATAGCCATTTAGATACAAACCGTCTGAGCATTTTTTTTTTAGAGAGTTTTAATCTATGACGTCCGCTCCTGAAGATAGCTCTTTATCATCAAACCAAGACACTAATCAGTTTTTGATATAGGCGGGGATTGAACCTTAAATCTCTTATACAACCATCAGAAGCTTTACTAGTTAAACTAAATGAAACCCACAAACCATCTAAGCATCTTAATGCTCATTTTGAATTGATCAACTAAAGGGAGAAACTTTCAAAAGACAAATTTTGACTTTAATAACGGGTATAAATATTAGTAAATGACTATTTGATTGAAAATAAATTTTATAAATGAAATGTTAATGAATGCTCTAAGGGCATGGTTTAAGAATTATTTTTAGAAACATTTTATGAGAAAATAATAGAACAATTAATTTTCCGATAGCTTTTATATTTACTATGAAAGTAGTGTTAAAAACTTTCCTAATATGGTTTGTTAACAATTGTTCCAAGGGCACTCGTTAACGTGACCTATTTTAATTGTGGTTTTTTTTTTTTTTTTTTTTTTTTGAGAATGAAGTGCCATGTTAATGGTGTTTTTAGAGTAATTGTTAATAAATCATAATAGGAAAATTTTGACATCATTTTCATGAAAAATATAAAAAAAACTTTCAATAAAATTAGTTATTTTATCATTTTTCAATAAAGTGTTTCTTAAAATAATTCATAAACCAATGTTCCAATATCTTGATTCTCGAAAAAAAAAAAAAAAAAGAAATTCCAATCTCTTCGACGTCTGGGGTGATTTATGTTGGGCATATGGGGAATTACATATGGAGAAAAGGGATATTTTCGTCAACACGGAATTACAACGGCTACCTCAGGAATATAGTCGTTGCAACTTTCAAAAAAAGATAAATCACCTAAATCAGGCAAAAGAGCATCGCGAAGAACAAACCTCAATCAAAACTCTCTCTCTCTCTCGCAGGGACGTACGTACAGTTCATAAGCGCTCAAATATTCACAATAACAGGCTCTTCTTCTTCAACTCTTTCTTCATATTTTGTTTCTTTAATCTAACTCTTTGTCTTGCAGGCTTTGATTCTTTGTTTTAGTTTCAACAATTTTTTTTTTTGTAGGGTGTTGTACTTTCTCTCTCACTGTTTCTTTATTGTCTATTTCTCTCTATATTTTTTTTGTTGTTGGTTGTGTTAGAGTTATGGATGCAGGGTCTGTGTATTCTTCTCCCTCTCCTTCTTCTTCTACAAGTAGATACTTGAAGTCGCAGTCTCGGTTCCCTCTTCAGGAACAATTTCTTCAGAGGAAGAAGCCCAGAGAAAACGTAATTTCATATATTTTTTCTTTAGTTTTGTTTACATCTCTGTTTTTGCTTTACTGTTTTACCCATTTGTTTCCATTGCCCTTTTTTTGGTGCCTTCTTGCTTTAAATTTCATTTCTTCACATGGGTTTTCTACAATTTGATCTTTGAAATAAGGTTTCTTCGAATAGAGAATTCCGATTTTTGCCCCAAGTTTCAATTTTTAATGAAATTCTTTATTGGGTTTTTTTTTCAAAAAAGCAGGCATTCAATTTCAAACTGTTCTTTTCTTTCTTTCTTAATTTTTCAAATGAGGCATCTCTGATTGATTGGCTTAAAAACCCTTTTTTTTGGGGGGCGTTTGAAATCTTAAACCGATGTCAGTTCTTCTATATTGATCTTTTGAAACGTGGAATGTCTTCTACTATGGTATTCTGATGTAATCTTTGTTCCTCACAAGCAGTTGGATAGGTTTATTCCAAACCGATCAGCAATGGATTTTGATTACGCGCACTATATGCTGACAGAAGGGAGGAAAGGCAAAGAGATTCCACCTGCAAGCTCGCCCTCCAGAGAGGCCTACAGGAAGCATTTGGCAGAGACCTTCAACATGAACAGGACTAGAATTCTTGCTTTCAAGGACAAACCCCCCGCTTCAGTCGAGTTGTTCCCGCCCCATTTCTTCTCTTCTGCGCCACAGGATAAGTCTGCCAAGCCCCGGCGACACATTCCTCAGGTGGGGGCCTATGATTATTCTAGTCTTGTATTGATTCTTTTGTGGCATAAAAGTTTATGGACTTGGTTATATTTAGAGGATGACGACATCTTCTCGGTTGGAAAATGTTAGGGTATAAGTCTTTTAATTTAAAAATTTTACATGATAAATGAACATCCAAAAGGCTTTGATTCTAGTCTTGTATTGATTCTTTCGTGGTATAAAAGTTTATGGACTTTTTTATATTTAGAGGATGAGACATCTTCCTGATTGGAAAATGTTAGGATATAAGTCATCTTAATTTAATTTAATAATTTTACATGATAAATGAACATACAAAAGGCTATCTCATCACACACCTTTTGTATGCTTAAATAGTTTATAGTTGGGGTCTATGATTCTAGTCTTGCATTTAATTCTTTTGTGGTACAAAAATTTTCTGGACTGGTTATATTTAGAGGACGGGATTGAGACATTTACTGTTTACATGATAACATGAACATCCAAAAAGGCTATTTCATCATACACCTCTTGTTTGCTCATTTAATATGAATATTCATATTCTGAGATGTATGGTAGCAACATAGACAAATGAGTTCATTGTTTTGGGTTCATTATGTTGCCGTATCAATTCTGTGATGTGAGTGAACATAAAGAATTTGCGGAAAGGTGGTTCGTATATAATTTTAATCTCAAATGTTTGCCTTATGAGAGTATAGATAACTATGTTGTATTCTAATTTGTTTGGTTTCCTTTTGTTTGATTATGCAGACTTCTGAGAGAACATTAGATGCCCCTGACATAGTGGATGATTACTATCTCAATTTACTGGATTGGGGGAGCAGCAATGTTCTTGCAATTGCTCTTGGAAATACAGTTTATCTCTGGGATGGTTCAAATGGCTCTACTTCAGAACTTGTCACTATTGATGATGAAGATGGCCCTGTCACAAGTGTTAACTGGGCTCCTGATGGCCAGCACATTGCCATTGGCTTGAACAATTCTGAAGTACAGTTGTGGGATTCAACAGCTAATCGACAGGTTCCTTGATTCTTCATTGATCCTCTTTATTTTTTTAATTCTATTTTATAAATTTTTGCTAATGCTTTTTGGCCACTGTAAATGTTCTTTCTGCAGCTAAGAACTTTGAGAGGTGGCCACAGATTGAGAGTTGGATCACTGGCATGGAACAATCACATCCTTACCACCGGAGGAATGTGTGGTCTGATCATTAACAATGATGTAAGAGTCAGATCACATATTGTTGAAACCTATAGAGGTCACGAGCAAGAGGTTTGCGGGCTTAAATGGTCACCCTCAGGCCGGCAATTGGCAAGTGGAGGCAATGATAATCGCCTATTCATATGGGACAGATCAATGGCATCTTCAAATGCAGCGACGCAGTGGCTTCACAGACTTGAAGAGCACACATCTGCAGTGAAAGCTCTTGCTTGGTGTCCTTTCCAGAGCAATTTGCTAGCCTCTGGTGGAGGTGGAGATGATAGGAGCATAAAGTTTTGGAATACTCATACCGGTGCATGCTTGAATTCTGTGGACACTGGCTCTCAGGTGTGTGCTTTACTGTGGAACAAGAATGAGAGAGAGCTGCTTAGCTCTCACGGGTTTTCTCAGAACCAGCTCACTCTTTGGAAATACCCATCAATGGTGAAGATGGCAGAGCTCACTGGTCATACTTCAAGAGTTCTTTTCATGGCTCAGGTATTATATGAACTCAACATGAAATTTTTTTTAATCTCCCTGAAAATTTTTATCTTTCTTCATGGATTGACAATGTTTTCACCTTAATATAAACCTTTTGCAGAGCCCAGATGGTTGCACAGTGGCAACGGCAGCGGCAGATGAAACACTTAAATTCTGGAATGTCTTTGGGGCCCCGCAAGTGGCAAAACCTGCTCCAAAAGCAAATCCTGAGCCCTTTTCCCATGTAACTCGTATCAGATAGATGTAAATAAAAGCTCCAGATATCAAAATTGTCTCTGCAAACGCTAATTGGATATTCCCTGTGGGCAAAGCTGCAGCCGAGAGAATTGCAAGGCAAGGAGATGCAACATCAGATGATTCAGAGGACTCTGGAATTGACAGCTAATGTAATGTCTCTCTGCAAACTCTGATTGGATATATGTCATATTTATGCATCAGTTATTTTGGCAGATAAGGGAGCAGCTGCAGCCAAGAGAATTGCAAGGCCCCGGCCAGCTGAGTGGTTCTAAGGTGCAAAGCAGTGCACTTAAAGTTCACTCTAGTAGACTTATGAGTGATAAATATGCTTCTAACTAGTAAGCACACAGCAGTGTGCTTTGAGTCTGTATAAACTGCCTTTATAATAACTAGGGGCTAGTTTGGTAGCGGTGTTTAGGTACTGTTGTTTAAAATAATGCGAAGACTGTGGTATAGAATTAACTTTAGGCGTAAATACACTTTTGGTCCCTACATTTTGGGTCATTTCTTGATTTGGTCCCTAAACTGATTTTGCTCCTAAGTCAGTCCCTGAAATCAGAAAATCGATTCTATTTTGGTCCCTGCCGTCAGCCCACTAACAGAAAAATCCTACGTGGCTAACAGAGTGCATAAGTGGCATGTTAAATGCTGACGTGGCTAATAATTTAATAATAAAAATACCACGTCAACATTTAAATTAATAAAAAATGTCAACTTAACTCCACGTAAGTTTCTTAAAAAACAATAATTTATCAATTTTAATCAAATAAAAAAGAGGAAAAACAAAATTAAAAATAAAATCAATTAAGATCTGTGTTCATCTTGATCATAAACACAGAACCACAACCCAGAATACACAAGAACAAAAGAATAGAATCCACAACCCAGAATCAGTATGTTCACACCGTATACTAAATTAAAAAAACCAAACCCCAACCCAACCCAGATCTATTTATCTCTCTCTCTCTCTCTCTGCCCATTACAATCTGCATCATCGGCGGCGGCACAGCGGCATTAACATCGACATCAGCGACTCCTCCGTGGACAACTCCTCCGCCGCTACTGCTCCTCCAACTCAAAACCCATTCTCCGCCACTACCCTAAACCGTTGGGTCTCAAAACCCAACTCAAACCCATCGACATCGGCGACTCCTCCGTGGCCAACTCCTCTGTCGTTACTGCTCCTCCAACTCAAACCCTCCTTCTTCTTCCATTTCCAATTCCTTCACTCTGGTGGTGGTGGTTTTGGGATCTGTTGGTTGGTGGTGGTGGCGGTGGTTTTGGGATCTGGGTTTGATTGTGGTAGTGGTGTGGTGTGATTTTTGAATTTTGGTTTGATTGGTTTGATTTGCTGAAGATTTGGTTTGAGTTCTTGGATTACTGGGTTTGATTTGCTAAAGATTGGGTTTGAGTTTTTGGGTTGCTGGGGTTTGATTTGGTTGTTCTTGATTTGTTGGAGATTTGAGTTCTTGGTTTCTTCATTCTTCCTGTTAGTATTTAATTTAATTTTTTCTTCTTGTTTTCATTTATGTCCTAGTGATTTGGGTTTGAGTTCTTGGCTGGCTGGGTTTGATTTGGGAGTTCTTGATTTGCTGGGTTTAAGTTCTTGATTTGCTAGGTTTGAGTTCTTGGTTTCTTCGTTCTTCCTGTTAGGATTTAATTTAATTTAATTTTTCTTGTTTTCAGATATTTGTTTTTAATTTTTTTTTAATATTTTAATCAGATTAGTGTTTATTTTTAATTTGTTCTGACTTAGCATTTTTTATTAATTTAAATGCTGACATAGATGCTGACGTGGTATTTTTATTATTAAATTATTAGCCACGTCAGCATTTAACATGCCACTTATGCACTCTGTTAGCCACGTAGGATTTTTTTGTTAGTGGGCTGACGGTAGGGATCAAAATAGAATCGATTTTCTGATTTCAGGGACTGACTTAGGAGCAAAATCAGTTTAGGGACCAAATCGAGAAATGGCCCAAAATGTAGGGACCAAAAGTGTATATACGCCTTAACTTTAATTGGACCAGAAAATATTGTAGAATAAGTATTTATATTTTGAATTAACAACAATAGAGAGGAACATACATGCATGAGTCTCATATGGAACCTGTAACAGGAGTATCCCCAGAGTTGCTGAGCCAAATTTTGCTGGGAGCTCACCTTTGTCTGCAAATAGCTATATTAGAAATTCAATGAATAGCAAATACATTGACATGAATTGACTTACTTTATGGAGTCTTAACACATTGTAAAAGACTATTGAAAACAGGATAACAATAATGGTAAAGACATGTTATCACTTGGAAAGTAATGAAATTTGTCTAGAAAAAAGAGTTCTCACCAAATTAGGCCTTGAGTGAAAAGACATTCCAATTTTTTTATCCAATAGCCCCTTTAGGTGGAAGTTCAAATGCTATGAATGCAATATTAGATAACACAAGTTACACAACTTTCAAGAGCAAAAAATAAAATGGTGAAACAAGGTAAGGTCATCAACCCAGCATTTATAGAATTGTTAGCCTTGACTTCCCACAACTTCAGAAACCACCATGAGAAAGCAAATGCAAGCAAAACATGCCCCTGTTTAGAATGCATTAATTACTAAATAAACTTCTAAAAATATATTTATTTGGTATTTGTCAAAACTTAATTCTTGCAAACAAATTTTATACTTAATTCTTGCAGTGGTTGGTCCTAAGCAGCCAACCAGAATTGTTAATATCCTATGTTGGTGTTGATTTTGAGCATTTTAGGTTTGGACATGGCAAACCACGATGATTATTTTGTTTTTACTAATAAGTTACGCCCCACCCGATGGGTCTTGAACACATGTCCTTAGCCTCCACCTTGCTCTTATAAGGGGAAGATGTGTCATTAAAGACTTAAAGTTAGAGCTTATTGATAAATAAATAAATAAATAAATAAATAAAAAACCCACTATAAGCTAATTCTTAAAGCAAGGAATTTCCAAGCTATAAAAAGCTAAGTTCCAAGTTCCAAACCTTGGACAAAAAGAATTGTTGTCTCTCCAAATAGAACCCACATAAACCCCCATTGGGACAGAATTTGGCATATGTGATATCTATAAACAAGCCAAACAAATTGATTGGGTATAAACAATCCCACAAAGCCAAAGAAGAAAGCAAGTACTTGAAAATGATTGGTAGTTGGCACTAAAATTAAAAATTGTGTAACACAAAATAGAGCCAGAAAACTAGCATGTCAACCTCAAGAATAAAAGCTTAGAGCATTAGTATTGGTGGAGGCAAATAGATAAAATGCTAAATTTAGCAACTAAATATAACAAAAGTGGAACAAAAGGCTAATGCATCAGTGGAGCAAAAGCCATATTTTTTGGTTGTTGAGCTACAATGCGCAACCAAAGATGGATGTGCACTGTAGCTAAGATGGTGAAAAAAAAAAACAATATTTTATTAAAAGATATATTATTTTATTATGTTGGTGGGCACACATTTTTTCGTATCTAAGCCATGTCATTTTATTTTAACCATCTTTTTTGCCCCACCAAAACCTGCGTATCATCCCAATCAAGTCGTCACAAAGAGAGTCAGGAAGCTTAAAGACACTCATAGTGTATGTTGGTATGACTTGAGCAACTGCTTTGATAAGTATTTCTTTGCCTGCTTGAGATAGCAATTTTTCCTTCCCCCCAGATAATTTGTTATCAAGCTTCTCCTTCAAAGCCTTGAATGTGTTTTGCTTTGATCTACCCACCAGTGAAGGTAGTCCTAAATAAGTCTCATGTTAGCGAATAACCTCAGCGCCAAATCGGTTTTTGATTTTTTCTTGTGTGCCGTGTGTGGTGTTCCTACTAAAGAAGAGAGTAGTCTTTTCTTTATTTAGCATTTGGCTCGAGGCATGTTCATAGATTGCCAAGAGATGCTCAACATGGCTGAATTGTTCTAGAGTGGCTTGGCAAAAAATGATTATGTCATCTGCAAAGAATAAATGCAAGATCAATGGGCCATAGGGACAAGCCGATACACCCCTAAGAAGTCTAGTTGAGGTGGCCTGGTTTAGAAGTGCTGATAGACCCTTTGCACAGAAAAGAAACAAGAACGGGAAATGGGATCCCCTTGTCTCAAGCTCCTAGAAGGGGTTATGTGACCTCGGGGTTTTCCATTAATTCTGACAGAATGGGTAACAGTGGTAATACGTTGCATCATAAGATTTACCAATTTTTCATTAAAGCCCATTTTTTCCATATTTTTTCTAGGCATTTCCATTAACACGATCAAAAGCTTTACTCTTATATAGTTTCAAGGCCATCTCTCCAATCTTACTAGTTTTTTGGTTGAGGTAGTGCATAGTTTCAAAAGCAACTATAAGATTATCAGTGATGAGACGGTCAGACATGAAGGCACTCTAGTTTTCACTAATAATACATGGCAGAAACTTTTTTAGACTATTGGCAATGACTTTGGATGTGAGCCTGGAAAGCACATTACATAGATGGGCCTATACTGGGTTATTTTTGTGGGATTTTTAACCTTTGGGATGAGGAAAATGTGTGTTTCATTGAATTTTGGAGGTATAATACCGTGGTTCAAAAAATCAAGAACAGTTTTGGTGACACACTCACTTGTAATGCTGATAAAAGAGATGAGGCATACAATCCAGGCTAGGGGCTTTTTTGGGATGCATTTGCTTAGGGCTTTGTGGACTTCATCTCTTAAAAGTTCGAGTCAAGAAGGTGTTCATTTCTTCTATGCCTATGGTTTGACCTCATTAATGAGCATTGAAGTATCGGCATGTCCATTGGAGTAGAAGATATTTTCAAAGCACTCCAATATGATGGTCTCAATAGTGTGGTCATTTCCTGCCATTATCCCACCGAGTCACAAATACCTTGAATGGAGTTTCTGTCTTTGCGATTTTAAGCTTTTTGATGGAAGAAAGTAGTGTTTCGGTTGCCATCCGTAATCCACAAATTTCTTGAACGCTGGTGCCACATTGTATTTTCAGTGTCAAGCCATGATTCAGGGCGCTCGTACCTCATGGATCTCAGCACTATTTTGAATGGGATAGTGTTCCAGGATTTGAAGTTTATGTTCAAGTCACTCAATCTATTTCTCGACATGGCCATACTATTTTTATTCCATGCTGACAGGCGGCCACACAACTTGCATGGCAGTTGATGATAGAGACTCCCTCTATTTTAAAAATTCCTTCACACCAGGCCTCTTGGACTACTTCAGTGCATCGTGGTCTTGGAGCCATATGGCTTCAAAGCAAAATAAAGGTCGAGAGCTAAAGTATCTCCTCTAGATGGAGAAAGATTTTCTTTAAAAAGTAATTTTGTCCCGTCTGCTAGAGCTTGAAGAACTCCTAAGGGATCAGAATATTCAGGTCCAATACGTTGTTGTAGCCTTGCAGATATTTCTCTTTCTAACATAAAATTACTAGACGCCTATTGTGATTC
>NW_027069683.1:361111-417895 GCF_002906115.3 Quercus suber | reverse complement strand
CCTAATACAAGAGTCAAAATAGGGATAAGCACCCTAGACCTTTGAGGAGGACGGGGCTATTGCATGCGGATGGAGAGCAGTGAGTGGTCTGAGGAAGACATAAGAATGTGGTGAACTGTGGACCCTGGGAAAAGTAGCTTCCATGCATTGTTTCCAAGAGCCTTATCAAGGCAGATATGTATTCTGCCTTCAGTAGGGTGGTTGCGAGACCACATGAAAGGTGAGCTAAAGTATCCTAGGTCAATGAAGTTACACACGTGGATAGTGTTTTGAAAACGATCCATCTGCTGGGCTGGTCTTAAACACCCTCTCACTTTCTTAGATTGGCTTGTGATCTCGTTAAAGTCTCTAACGCAAAGCCACGGTAGATGATTAGACCGACCAAGGGACTGTAGGAGTGCCCAAGTCTCATCACGTTTACTGGTATCGGGGTGTTTGTAAAAACCTGTAAATCTCCAACAAAGTCCTGTGGTACACACATCACATAAGCAACAATAAACCAACGGGAGAAGTGTTTTACATGCACCTGACTTCTGGTTTCCACAGAAGAGCTAAGCCACCACTTTGGCCATCACTAGAGACCACAAATCCTTGATTATAGTCCTAGTGTTGTTTTTTGGCATTTAACTGATCCGTAGAGAGTTTCATCTCCATTAAGAAGACACAGATGGGAGCTTCCTTTTTCCATGCTCTCTTAAGAGCATTAAATAGTTGGGGGTTCCCAAGCCCTAACAGTTCTAGCTTCAGACACTTATTGGACCCAACGGTGTTGCCAAGTAGCCACCGCCGATCCCATATTGTCTGTTATAGTCCGTGCCATTGCACTTTCTTCTTCAGCTAACTTTAGTTTCATATCAAGAGACATGTTATCTGAAACACCCATTTCCTCTGGCTTACATTTTGGTCCAGCACGTGGTAAAATAGTTTCCTTGTCTGTGGATATACCTAAGCCTTTTCTAGGTTCCTTGTGTTGGGTCCATTAACTTTTTCGGCCCAAGCATGCCCTTAATATCCAACACGTGCACTACAGGGGCATTGACAAGGCAATTATTGTGAACCCGAAGATTTGGCAAGACAAGTTGTCTTAGGTTGGAAGGAGCAATCATAGGTGGGTCCACCGATCCTGTGCTTGCCTTTTGTGCAATAGTTGACTGTGATGATAATGGAAAGTTATTTATTGCGCTATCAATCACCGTAATATGTGCGTGGAAGAGATTTGGGTTTGACAAAATTTCCAAATTTGTTGGTGCATTTTGCGTGACTGTCTCTGGGATTGTGGGGTGTGGTAGATCAGGGTGTATGGACTGTTGTAATGGAGTTTTTGTGGACACGTCGTTCGTGTGAGGCGTGGCATTGGACGAGGGGGGCGTGGTGAGACACGGGGGAGGGGGGGTTGGTTTTTGGTGTGACTTTATTGTTAGCTACTTGGGGTTTTTGGAGGTTGTTCATGGGAGCACGTAACCAGGCTATGTACTGCTGCTCTTCAATATTCAAGGTACCACCACTTTCAGTCCAAAGTGTGCAATCTTTTTCAATGTGGTTGAGAGTGCTGCACCACTAATAGAAAATTGGTAGCTTTTCGTATTGGAGAGCCACTTGTTGCAAGTCTGCCTCCTCAATATTTACCATCCTACCACGGCAGAGGGGTTGGTTAATATCTATTTGGACACGAACTTATAGGTAGCAGCCTCGGCACTCACTGGTAGTAGAGACATTAACTTGTTCAATGGTGCCTAAAGTTCTACCAATTGCTTCAGCGATTGCTTTGTTCATTTGTTGGAAGGGAAGGTTATGAATCTAGACCCAGAAGGAAGTGCAGACGAATGTGACGTCATCCACCGACTCTTTGCCAATTTGGTATTTATCCAAAGTCCACAGTCCCTATGCTATTATCTTCTGTGGGTCGGCATCATCGTTGAAAATAATTAGCACAGTATTTGAACCCAGGTCTATAACTTCAAAGTACTGCACGGAGCGCCACATACTCCGCAAGGTACATGTGAGTGCCTCAAGTTTGACTCTCCATTTGATGAAGAGTTTTGCCACAAGGATTCAATTGTTACTCTCCACTATGGGTGGAAGGTCAATGGTTTTGTTCTCTTTTGCTTTGAGTGACAGTTGGGCCCATTGGTTTGCAAGGTCGTCCATGACAGCGAGGGTATGAGGGGTGATGGGAGGGCTATGGGGATGGGTATAGGGGAAGAGGCAAAGAAGTTTGGAAAGGAACAGTTTCGAGTTTCCACTAGCGAGGAAAGAGACTCTATTCGATGAATAGAGAGGAGTTTCATCAATCATGTGCTTGTTATCCCCAGCCCTGCCAACCTAAAATTCATTCAATCAATCAAGCCCATCTTGTATTCACCAAAATTTAGATCCTTCCCTCGATATGGGCTATGCATCTATAACCCATTGTATTAATTTAGACCTATACGTAAAGGAAAAACACAACCCAACAAATTAAAAAAATATAAATAAATTTTTTTACTAAAAAAAAAAAAAGAATTAAAAGGGAGTCATGTATGAGAAATAAATGAAAAAGGGAGGAGTAAAATGGGAAGAAAAAAATAAAATCCATTTCCATTAGTCTCTCTTTAGTGACAGACTTTTTCCCCCCCTTTTGGGAAGGGAACTAGTGTCAGACTTTGATTAGTAATAATTGAATTAAAAGTAAATAAATAAATAAATAAATAAAATTAATATTTGTATTGAAAAAAGCAAAAGAAAAAAGAGGGGGTCATGAATGAGAAATAAATGCAAAAGGGAGAGGCAAAATAGGAAAAAATCAAACATATTTTACTTGAAACATATTCAAAGGTTTACTTGAAAATTTTTTTACTTATCATACCAAACACTTGAAAATATTTCACTACAAATGTTTTACATGCAAAATTTTTTACCTATACAATATTTTATGTTTGAAAATATTTTACTTTAAAACAAACAGAGCATAAAATTAAAAGTATGAAAGGTATTTACTTCCCATCACTGAGGACTAATTTTAATCTATGACCAAACTAAATATGTATCCTCCTTCCAGATATAATGTAAATTTTTGATTTTAACAATCAATTTTTAATGTCATTTAGGAAATATATTCCATAATGTTACATTGATTAATTGTCTCATAACAAGTATTCATTAAAAAAAAAAAAAAAGTTACATTAGTTACATAATGTACACTTAAAGAAATTGACATTATTAAGCAGGGAAGAGAACATTATGTAAAACTAGTACACTTGATCTATTTATAGATATATAGCTTGAAGAAGATGATATTCGGCAGGAAAGAGAACAATATGTCTAGTGATAGAGATGTTTTTACTTATAATCCGGACATGTCATATGAAGGAAACCGACGGCGCCTTCAAGTTCGTCGGTCCCTCAGGAGAAGATAGAAGGACTAGAGCGATGACATAGAAAGTGACGATGCCACACTAAATCTCGACGGGACAAAATATCCAACGGCTAAACAGAAGGCCGACAGGGAGCATCGAGTGCCAACAGGTCCAGCATGACTTTACTTGACCCTCACAAAAATTTACTCAAGTGAATATCTTGCTAATCACACAAAATAAACTTGCTACAATTTAATATCTCCATTATATGGAAAGACACCCTATAATCTTGGAAACCCTAGTATCAGATCTTCTCCATAAGGAAAAATCCCCACTCTCAAGGGATCTTGGTTCCCAACGGCTGCTATATAAGCACCAGACCTCCACTTTTCTCAAGTACACAAAAACTCTCTAGCTCTCTCACTATAGGATACATAGAGGCTTCTCATTCACTAATTTGACCTTCGGAGGGTTTTTGGCTGGTACCACGCCGATGCCTTCTGTTTGGTCCCCTTGTTCTTATTCATAGGTACCCATTGGAGTGATTTGGAACCTACAACTCACTGACGATTTCAGCACATCATCATATAGTAAGAACATCTCCCTCCCTGTGAATGTAAAGCTAGTACACTTGATTTATTTATAAAAATACAATGGACAATTGTATTGGTACATGAATAGCTAGACATAAATAACCATACTAGACTTTGACCTATTGTCGAGGCAAATTTGTTGTTTGATCTACTTGTAAACATACAACTTATAATTATATTGGTACATAAATATTTAGAGATAAATAGTCAGGCGTATGGACCAGACAAATGTGTTGTTGGGATAAACATAACTCGGGTTGGTTACATTTCAGACATGGATGGAAGAATGAAATTTTTTGAGATTTTTGAATTTGGTTTGATCTCTCTTTCCGAAGTTTTTTGACCTCACGTGTGTGCTCAGAGGCTCTTTTATTTTTATTTTTTTGGGGAAAAAAAGTTAATAATTTGCATCCATTATAATTTGGGATTACTACATTTTCTAATCACAAAATACCTAGAGGTGTGATGAGTATTATGAGTTTGTGGTATGGTATGTTGGGTTTGGTTTTTGATTTTGCTATTGTTCTTGCTTTGCATTGCTTTTATGTTTATTTCAATTAAATCTTCAAATTAGATGATAAAGCATTGGAAGTGATGCATGTCTGATGTTGCTCATGCAAAGTATTTTATTTATGATTGGTTACCAAGATAAATAAGTGGAAGAGATTAGAAATTTAGATCTTCATAATATATTCCTTTAGGGGGTCTGTGATCTCTTCTTAGTTTTTAAGATATCACTTGCCCGGTTACCTTTGACCATGTCAACTAGTGGTTAGATGAACTCCAGTATACATATATTTATATATTTTGTTTATGTTCATATTTTTTATTAAAAGGTGACTCTCGGGTCTGTGTTTTCCTATCAAATTGAGATAGATGTCTACTTCTTTAGTATTTTTCTACTCTTCTGACAGTGGGATCTTCCTCCTATCATTCAAATGGATAGTGAGTAGGCAATTTTTACATTTGAGTATAATACTATTGGATACTTACACTATTGCACATTCTAAGTCTAATAGAAATTCTAACTCTCCCATATACCAATTTTAATGTTTATTTATTTTGTTATTAAATTGTTTGTCTTTCTTACAAATAAATTGAGATGAAGATTACGAATAAATTGAGCATCCCATTTTAGAAATTCGGTCAACACATATTTGCTTTGATAATAATCTCTCCTTCTTTGCAGGTTTTTTTTTTTTTTTTGGTTGAGAAACCTCCCCCTTTACAGTTGGTTGACTAGTCATTAATTCTATTAATGATGGATTTAAAGAGCGAAGGAGGTAAGGGAAATTATTTACGAGTTCGAGTCCGAATTGATATTACTAAACCATTGAACAGGGTATACAAAGTATGGTCCGAGGGGTTTGTCATTGGGTGCGCCATTCTGAAATATGAGTGCCTCCCAAACTTCTACTACTAGTGCAGACTGGTCTCTCATGATGATAGAGACTGTGAATGCTAGCTGAGAAGCAAAGATTCGTTGAAGAAGTTAGACCAGCATTTTAGGGATTGGATGAGGGCAGAGATTGACCTCAATACTAGAAAAACTACCATTACCGTACTTGGATCCTGACCGAGACACTCAAAAAACAAAAAACCACCATCACATACACCAACAGTCCCAAAAACACAACCACTAGCAGCCCTGCCACGAAACCTTCCCTTAATCTCGGTGACAATCCCAAACATAGTCCCTCCCACGACAATAAATGAGGTCATCAATGCACATCAATTCGAGGTGGATTGGCAGGAAAACCGAATATTCAATGCCCTTAACAGTCACATATCTAGCACAGTAGAAGCAACTGTTGAAAAATCCAACATAAAATATGACATTGATGACAGAGAGAAAGACTTAAACACCCCCCCTAACACTGAAATCGATGACAAGTTGGACTTAAAGCCCAACGTTCAAACCCAACTCCTCCCAAACACTCTTGGGCCGTTCACCAATGATAAGCCCATCAACGACCCACAAAGCCAACCCAAACCTGTGCCAACCAAATCAACATAGGTTAGAATTCCACGTGAGAAACAAAACAGCCCTAATGACATGCTCATGATTGAAAGAAAACACAAAAGAATTGTTGAACCTAATGAAGATGGCCGACCCACAAAGAAACTCTCAGTGCCCTATGAGGAGTCCCCAGAATTTTTTCCAACGGTGGTGGCTGCTAGGCAGTCCCATCGACAATAATGAACACCATAAGTTGGAACTACCGTGGCTTGGGATGACCATGTGCAATTCAGGAACTCACCGAGATGGTGAAAAAATACTCTCCCACAATAGTCTTTCTCATGGAAACAAAAGCAAAAGACAACCACGTGAAGAATTTAAAGGCAAAACTTCATCTAGACAAGGTTCACATAGTCCCTAAACATAACACAGGTGGTGGCCTTGCACTGTTTTGAAGTAGAGACATCAACCTACATGTGCTAGATTCATCCCCATCCCACATTGATGCAGTGGTGAACCCAGGAGTGAATGACGCCTGGCGGATTACGGGTTTTTATGGTAACCCTATAACGGCCAATCGAGAACACTCTTGGGCACTACTAAAACATTTAGGCTAAAAAATGGATTGCCCTTGGATTTGTGTGGGTGACTTCAATGAGATTGTTAAAGCAGAAGAGAAACTGGTTGGTGTAATGCGTCAAGAGAGACAAATGATTGACTTTAGAGTCGCTCTTGATTATTATGGATTCAAGGATTTGGGTTTTGTGGGTACACTGTACACATGGTGTAACAATTAGTTTGACGGTGCAGTGACATGGATTAGTTGGACAGAGGAGTTGCCACTAACCTGTGGATTCAAATGTTCCCATCAACCCGAGTTTATCATATCTCAGGTTCGCTCTCAAATCATAGTCCACTGTGGATTAGTATTGATGATGAAAATGCCTAGTTTTACAGGAAAAGAAAACCATTCAGGTTTGAAGCGGTTTGGATGAGGGATGAAGGGTGTGAAGCTGTGATAAAAAAACTCATGGGAGGGTCATGCCATGGCAAACCCGATGGGCAGATTGGTTAACAAACTAGAGGCATGCCGGTTATCCCTTCATACTTGGAGTAAACACTCATTCGGCAACATTCGTCGCATGTTGCAACAAAAGAAAAAGTTGTTACTGTAGGCGGAAGCAAACTCCATGAATAGATCCAACCATTCCCAGGTAAGAACGTTGAGGGCTGAGGTGCATGATCTGATGGTCAAGAAGGAGTGTCTATGGCAGCAACGGTTAAGGGTGAATTGGCTGAAAGCGGGGGATCTAAACACAGCCTATTTTCATAGCCGTACAAACTAGAGAAACTGAAGAAACTTCATCTCCAAGATGTTCTTTGACAGTAGGGAAGTGTTAGAGGAAGAACAAAAGATTGGTGAGGCATTTGTGCACTATTTCTAGTCTATTTTCCAGTCAAACAACACAACCAGGTTTGATCCAATCCTTCAAGTGATTGAGTTGAAAGTGACAACACAGATGAAGGCCAATCTTACCCATCCTTTCACAGCCATTGAGGTGGAGCAAGCTCTTAAGCAAATGAAACCTATTACAGCCCCTGGCCCGGATAGTATGCCCCCAATATTTTATAAATCTTATTGGAATATTGTTGGGTCCGATGTTATAGATGCAACTTTATTTGTTTTAAATTCTGGAATCATGCCTCCAAACATAAACCATACTTTCATTACCCTCATTCCCAAAACAAAATCACCGAAAAACCCAAAAGATTTTCTCCCCATAAGCCTATGCAACGTCATGTATAAAATAATGTCAAAAACCATAGCCAACGAACTTAAAAAAAATCATTCCTAAACTTGTATCCGAAACACAAAGTTCTTTCATGTTAGATTATCTCATATCCGATAACATCCTTATTGCCTTTGAAACACTACACCATCTAAAAAAATAAGAGAAATGGCAAAACAAGGTTCATGGCTTTGAAACTTGATATGACTAAAGCATACGATAGGGTTGAATGGGATTTCTTGGATAAAATCATGGAAAGATTGGGGTTTGATTGTAAATGGAGAACATTAGTGGGCTGTTGCATTCGATCAGTCTCTTTCTCTATCATGGTAAATGGAGAACCACATGGATTTTTCCACCCAAGTAGGGGTCTCCGTCAAGGAGACCTGTTATCACCTTACTTATTTCTTTTATGTGTAGAAGGTCTTCATTCTTTGATACAACAGGCAGCTAACAATGCAGAAATACGTGGAGTGTCTCTTTGTAAAGAAGGACCAAAAATCACCCACTTGTTCTTTATGGATGATAGCTTGCTCTTTTGTAGAGCAAATGATAAGGATTGCCAAATGGTGATGAATATCCTTACAAAGTATGAAGAAGCGTCGGGATGGAAAATCAACCAGGGCAAAACACAATTGTTCTTTAGCACAAATACACAATGAGATATCAAGAATAGGGTGAAGGACTTGTTGGGGGTAGAGGTGGTGACACAATATGAAAAATATTTGGGTTTGCCATCATTTGTAGGGAGAGCAAAAAAGGAAACCCTCAACTATATTAGAGAAAAAGTGTGGTACAAAATCCAAGGTTGGAAAGAAAAACTCCTATCACAAGCGGGCCAGGAAATCCTAATAAAGTCAGTCATCCAAGCAATGTTGACCTTCACTATGGGGTGTTTTAAAGTCCCCAAGAATTTATGCAGGGACATTGAAGCATTGATTAGAAAATTTTGGTGGGGATATTCGGGTGAGGCAAGAAAAATCCATTGGATAGCTTGGAAAAAACTTTGCCTACCAAAATTACATGGTGTTTTGGGTTTATGGATTTGGAGAACTTCAATCTAGCTCTCTTAGGCAAACAGATTTGAAGATTAGTTTATAACACCAATTCCATGTTCTACAAAGTATTCAAAGCAAGGTTTTCCCAATGTGCTTGATTCTTGATAATGGGGTAAAAACTAATGGTTCATACGCTTGGCAAAGCATTCTCAAGTCGAAGGAGGTGGTTAAGCAAGGGGCATATTGGCGAATTGGGGATGGTACACAAGTGCAGGTTAGGGGTGATAAGTGGCTGCCTAATATGTCAACCAAGCACATCATCTCTCCTAAAAAAAACCTCCCTATGAATGCAAAGGTATGTGCTCTTATTGAAGAAGATGGCCCTAGGTGGATCAAAGAACGGGTAGTCCATGAATTCCTTCCCCATGAAGCTCAACAAATACTAGGAATTCCTCTAAGCTCAAACCAGGTCCCTGGCCTACTCCTTTGGGCTGGTACAAAGTTAGGTAGATACACGACCAAGAGTGCGTACAAAATGTTAACGTCTAAGTGTGAAGCTTCCACTCCTGGCACATCGGATACTTCGGCCCAAACAAGTTGTTGGAGAAGAATTTGGTCCTTAAGTGTACCAAACAAAATCAAGCACTTTCTATGGAGAGCATGTCATGAATCACTTCCTACCAAAAAGAACCTACTGGTCAGGAATGTCACACGGAATGCACTATGCAAATGGTGCAATGAGGAAGTTGAGGACTTTGTTCATGCCTTGTAGGGTTGCCAAGTACTCAAGGAGGTCTGGTGGGAAGAAGAAATCCTCAAAAATTAGCTCTCCATGCGTTTTGTGGAATTTAGAGATTTGTGGATTGGTATCACAAATTTAGAGGAACCAAAATTGGTTGAACGGTTCGCTTTCATTGCCTAGAGTATATGGAACAAAAGAAATGCTACAAGAATGCAAGCATCTTCCCTTCCTTTTAATCAGCTGTACCAGGACATGCGTGTCAGATTAAATGAATACCAACTAGCACAAAAGCCACCCATACCAGAGTTCATGACCCCAGGTGAAACACGATGGTACCTGCCCCAAAGTTTACAGCATAAAGTCAATTATGATGGTGCCCTGTTTAAAGAAATTTGGCAAGCGGGAATTGGAGTAGTGATTAAAGATGCTACAGGAAGGGTCTGTGGAGCTCTCTCAGACAGAATAGTGTTGCCTAGAACTGTGGAAGAGGCCGAGGCCATCGCCTGTAGAACAGTTGTAAGGTTCGCTCTAGAGCTTGGACTCGAAGAAGTGGTGTTTGAAGGGGATTCCGAAACAATCACAACTGCTATCAACTCAACTTCTGCATGTTTCAGCTCGTTTAGTCACATTCTGGATGATGTTAAAGCTTTGGCTTTGAATTTTGCATCAGCAACTTTTGTTCATGTAAAAAGACAAGGGAATGCCGTAGCTGATAAACTGGCTAAGGCATCTAAATGTATACCTTGTCCCCATTTTTGGTCAAATGGCAACCCTAGTGATGTGCAACAACTTGTAATTCATGACAGCATTCCTTGATCAATAAGAAGTATTGACTTGATTCTCAATATATATATATATATATTTGAATTTGAGGTATTGCAACTGCCACAAATGCTTAGTCGCATAAGAAGATTAATATAGAAAGACAAAAGGATATGTAGTATGTTATTCAGCTGAAGATATGGCCGATAGAGTGAATCAAGGTAAGTTATTCTTTTTGGCAAATTGTCAATTGAGCCAAAAGCAGCTTCTAAATTGAGTTATATTTGCAATATTGTGCTTTATGTATATACTAATGTTTCTCCCGTTTTCAATTCCAATTTAGTAAAAATTAATTTGCTAACATCTCTTATACAGGATCTCTTAAATGTTGAGCCACCATGTTCAGTCTTGATTTCCTCTTATGTGACTCCTATGAATTTGTTGTGCTAGAGAAATTATGATCCAGTCCCAATACTTTGTGATCATGGTTTAGTGTATCAATTTTTTTTTTTTTTTTTGTATTTATCATTAATATTTTTTGCAGCACATTTGCATCAAGTAGAATCCATGTTTGTGATTTTAGCCAATTTGATGTAGATATGGGAATAAGGAAAATGTATACCACTAATGCTTAGGAAACCTAAATATACCACTTATAATTGTCAATTATCATTGTTGCATATGTTATATGCTGATCTAAAGTATTGAATCTATATAGACCATATGAGTTTCTAAGTTTCATTTTTTTTTCTTTGGTTGAGACTTGAGATAATGAGTTCCTTTCCAAAGTATTATTGTTAATTGTTAATTGAAAATTTTCATAATTGTTCTTCTTTTTCTTCTTTTTATTATTATTATTTTTTTACTATAAACAAATGCAAGTATATTTTCAGTTATTGAATAATTAATGTTCTGTTGTAGGTTATTGAATTATTTCTACCTCATATTATCAATGTAAGCTGTTTTCAAAGCTTTAACAAACAACAATCTTCTCAGGATTTGCATCCCTTATTGATGATGGGGCAAGTTGCTGATTGTGATTTAATTTGCATCCCTTAGGATTTCCTACAGATGACCATTTGAAAAGCTATTTTTCTACATTGCATTGTCATTCTAATCTATATTTAAAATTTTACTTTTTAAAGTTACATATAGTCAATTAGGAAAATGACCTATATCTTCAATCTCTTTTTACCATTCTATGGTCCTTATGGAACCATAGAAATCAAGTGCTTCATGATGGGGAGACCCCAAATCCAATAAATGTTGATCTCACTCACTGCCAAATCTCTTGTATGCAGGTACTAGGAGGCCTTTAGAAATGGACAATCCTAATCTCTAGATCACAGCATACCAACTCATAAACATGTCTACAATAGGGATTGGCAACTCATTATCAAAGTAGTTTGTTGTAGGAAAAGAAAATTCAAACAGAGTGGCTATGCATATGAAGCAAAGGACTTGAAGGGAGATCTAATATTAGTGGGGGAGCCTAGCAGTGTGTCAACATCTTACTAAGCAACATTTCAGGATGCAATCGTGGAGGTTGCAATAAAAGCTAGAGACCTTGGATTTAGACAAATTTCGTTTGTCAGTGATTGCAAAAGGATTGAACAGGTTTGCAATGGAAGAAGTTAACCAAGATTGCAGGAACAACCTACGATGACAAACTTGCATTTTCTAACTTAACAAGGTTTAACTTTTCGCACCATTTTTGTACCAAAAACTATCATGTGTAATGTGTTAGAAGTAGCTTCTCTACCTATTCATTATTCGACCCATTACTGTTGGATCTCTCCAAATCAAATGTAATATAACTTGTGTCTTGTAACTGTTTTTTATGGTATAAAAAAAAAATGGTTACATTTAGTCTTCAACTATGCTAATTAGAACTATTTAGAATTCAAAATAAAGCGATCCAACACTAAACAAATTAGGATTGACTTTCTGTAAATAAACCTAACTAAATTAGGTAAGCTATTTTTTTTACAAATAGTTCAATTTAATTTTTTTTTTTTTATTCATACCTTTTAACCATTAATTGTCTATAAATATATATTTTCACAACTAGCTTGTGCATTGCACGGATTTGCAACTAGTGTATAGTAATATTGTACAATGATGAATTGGCATTTGCTATTTAACCAATTTAAGAAGGGTAACACTTCAATTTGTGTTGGCAGACATCATATTCACTTCACCAATCATCGTTATCCTGACAAATTAATTTTATTCCAAAAAAATACATTCAGTATGGCAAATTTTCCGGCCTTTGATAGAGAATAAATGTTTAACACGCCAAATTTACATTACGAATTAGGGTAACGAGATTTGATTTCAATTCAATTTATAATCCTTGTCCCACCTACCAACCAAAGTTGCCTCGCTTTTTTGTTTCCAAATAAAGACTGAAATCTCAGTTTCCTTGCCTTTTTTTCCTTGATTAAAAGAAAATTGACACTTGGCCATTACAATTTTATTTTTCTCAGCTCATAATGCATAACCAATTGAACATGCAATCCAAAAGAGCATACACCTTCCTTTTTCGATATTACCTACCAAAAGAAAAGAAAAGATAAAAAAAAATATATAAATAAGTAGCCGGATTAAAACAATGCAACAATTGTCAAGAGTTTTGTACTTTAATGGCTTCGCACAATCTCTTTTTTAAGGAAACTTTATTTTGATACATTGAATCTCCCATTTCCCATTTGTTCTCACAATTGAACTTTAAAAAGAAAAAAAAGCAATGGTTTATGGGCCGATCATATTGCCTTTTCTCCATCCTAATTGTGATTCCAAATTTCCAATTAGATAATATATAACATAGAACAGTGCTATAGGTTGTTTAGAAGTGACCAAGGCTTGTAGTCTTAGTTGCTACGATAGGCCATATTTATACCTCCTTAAAATGTGTCACGATTAATTAAGGTATTTCATAATCACTTATAGTTATTCCTAAATTCATCAACCAAATTACAAAGACTTCTCAATCTCAAAATTATTTATATAGTCCAAATTGACCTAGTATATGTCAACATGGTATTCAATAATATATACATACTCACATAATAAATATTCATACAATCCAAATCTAATCATATAATATGGGGCATTACAATTGGTGTGACTTATCGGAAAAGAACAATATAATAGTATTTTTTTTTTCCATATCAAATTGTGACTCCATTACTATTGCATACAAGAAACTCTAAAAAAGCTCTTTTGGTTGTCTAATTTTTTTGCTTGTTTTTACCTTCAATGAAAGTCATACTGTAAAAAAGTTCTTTTTGTTGTCTAACATTTTTGCTTTTTATTACCTTCAAATCTTCAATGAAAGTCATGGCTGTTTATTACCCTTGGCGAAATTATGTATAAGCAATATGTTAATTGCTTAGAGAAATTTGTGAAAACTTTAGCAGTACAAATTTACTTAGAAATTGTTTTTGTATTAATACAGAAATTTGTTCTGTCCATCCATATTATAGATAACTGCAGATTCTGTATGTGAATTCAACTCAGTAAAATCATTCCCAATCCTTTACTGTATTCTGAAGAAAATGTCTTCCTATGGAAGAAACTTTAGTTGTGGCTCCAGCTGCAAGTGCGGCAGTGGCTATAGCCAAGCGATACTTCTCATAAAAAAACCCCATAAATTTGTGAAACTTTGGTAATAAAAATTTACTATAGAAAAGTGATACTTCTATTTAAAAGAGGGAGGTCTCAGGTGAACCAGGGAGATTTTAGGGATTGGAGCAGGGCTAACCCTCAAAAGTATGGTTCACTATTGCTTGAGAAAGAACAAAAACGCAGAGTTTAATGACAAGGATGGCTGAGATGGAAAAGAGTTAGTTGTGGTTATGGTAGGTCTCAGGTTCATTTCTTACTATCAGAAAATGGGTGTGTTTGAGTCTGTGTTCACACACACGTGTGCGATGATGATGATCATGAACAGCAACAGAATTGAAATTCAAATTTTGTAGTGGTGACAACAATTGGTTCCAACAATATAAGAGCAACAAAAATGGCACCTTAAGCAGACAAGTAATTAAGCTTACCACAAAAATAGAATCTCCATTCAGACAGAATTTTGACATCTGTGAGATCTCTAAACTGATTGAGTACAATCCCCCCAAAGAAGAATCCAAGTATCTGCAAATGATTGGCACTAAAAATTGTCAAAAAAGAAATGATATAACAAGCTGATAAGAACTACGCCCGTCTACTTCTGCCACATTCGATTAAAACCTGAAGTTTTTCAAGTAACACAGCTTTGTCAGAGGAAGTATGCATGCACATGTACGAGCTAATGGTCTTGTATTTTATATTAATACATTCTAATATCCTCACAATATTGACCGACTAAGTTAAAAAATTAGAATAAATTCACAGAATTATTAGATTTTCAACACAATAATAAGCACAAAAATAGCTACCATTTTAGACTATAATAAAGCAAAATCATTTTAGATATCTTGCTGATCATGACAAATAAAATCATTAACAAACAGAAATAAAATTCATATGAACAATATCAATCATAAAGAAATACATCACCCTCCCCACCCCCACCCCCCCTTATTACCTACCAAAAGAAAAGAAAAGATAAAAAAAAATATATATATATATATATATAAATAAGTAGCCGGATTAAAACAATGCAACAATTGTCAAGAGTTTTGTACTTTAATGGCTTCGCACAATCTCTTTTTTAAGGAAACTTTATTTTGATACGTTGAATCTCCCATTTCCCATTTGTTCTCACAATTGAACTTTAAAAAGAAAATATGAAAAAAAACCAATGGTTTATGGGCCGATCATATTGCCTTTTCTCCATCCTAATTGTGATTCCAAATTTCCAATTAGATAATATATAACATAGAACAGTGCTATAGGTTGTTTAGAAGTGACCAAGGCTTGCAGTTTTAGTTGCTACGATAGGCCATATTTATACCTCCTTAAAATGTGTCACGATTAATTAAGGTATTTCATAATCACTTATAGTTATTCCTAAATTCATTAACCAAATTACAAAGACTTCTCAATCTCAAAATTATTTATATAGTCCAAATTGACCTAGTATATCTCAACATGGTATTCAATAATATATACATACTCACATAATAAATATTCATACAATCCAAATCTAATCCATATAATATGGGGCATTACAATTGGTGTGACTTATCGGAAAAGAACAATATAATAGTATTTTTTTTTTCATATCAAATTGTGACTCCATTACTACTGCATACAAGAAACTCTAAAAAAGTTCTTTTGGTTGTCTAATTTTTTTGCTTGTTTTTACCTTCAATGAAAGTCATACTGTAAAAAAGTTCTTTTTGTTGTCTAACATTTTTGCTTTTTATTACCTTCAAATCTTCAATGAAAGTCATGGCTGTTTATTACCCTCGGTGAAATAATGTCTAAGCAATTTGTTAATTGCTTAGAGAAATTTGTGAAAACTTTAGCAATACAAATTTACTTAGAAATTGTTTTTGTATTAATACAGAAATTTGTTCTGTACATCCATATTATAAATAACTGCAGATTCTGTATGTGAATTCAACTCAGTAAAATCATTCCCAATCCTTTACTGTATTCTGAAGAAAATGTCTTCCTATGGAAGAAACTTTAGTTGTGGCTCCAGCTGCAAGTGCGGCAGTGGCTATAGCCAAGCGATACTTCTCATAAAAAAAAACCATAAATTTGTGAAACTTTGGTAATAAAAATTTACTATAGAAAAGTGATACTTCTATTTAAAAGAGGGAGGTCTCATGTGAACCAGTGGAAGGGAGGTTTTAGGGATTGGAGCAGGGCTAACCCTCAAAAGTATGGTTCACTATTGCTGGACATTCTGGCCTTTTGCCCATTTGGGCAAAAATATTTGGCATTATACCCCTGTTTTAAAACTATATAGGTGCGTGCCCCTATTTCGATACTCGATAACCCTAAAATTGAGTTATTTAAATTACTCGATTGGTTTAAAATCGAGTTACACCCGATCAAATTTAAAAATAAAAAAAAATAAAAAAAAATTTGCATAGAACTCGATTTAATGGAAATCGAGTTCCGAAACGCCACTATAGGGCTCAAAAACGTCACTATAGGGCTTAAAAACGCCACTATAGAGCTCCTTAACCTGCCAAAGGGACAATAACACTTAAAAAAAAAATTTGCAGGAAAACGCTACTATAGGGCAACGTCACTATAGGGCTTAAAAACGCCACTATAGAGCTCCTTGAACCTGCCATGGGACAATGACACTAGGGAAAAATTTTTTGCAGGAAAATGCCGCTATAGGGATTTAAAACGTCATTATAGAGTTAAAAACGCAACTATAGAGCTCTCTGAACATTGTATGGTGATGACACTAAATTTTTTTTTGCATGGAACTCAATTTCTAGGAAGTTGAGTTCCATGCAATTTTTTTTTTTTTTAAAGTTTAATTGGGCATAACTCGATTTTAAACCAATCGAGTACTCTAAGTAACTCGATTTTAGGGTCATCGAGTATCGAAACAAGGGCACGCACATATATAGTTTCGAAACAGGGGCATAATGCCAAATAAAAAACAAAAAAGGGGTAAAATGCCAGAATGTCCCACTATTGCTTGAGAAAGAACAAAAACGCAGAGTTTAATGACAAAGATGGCTGAGATGGAAAAGAGTTAGTTGTGGTTATGGTAGGTCTCAGGTTCATTTCTTACTATCAGAAAATGGGTGTGTTTGAGTCCGTGTTCACACGCACATGTGCGATGATGATGATCATGAACAGCAACAGAATTGAAATTCAAATTTTGTAGTGGTGACAACAATTGGTTCCAACAATATAAGAGCAACAAAAATGGCACCTTAAGCAGACAAGTAATTAAGCTTACCACAAAAATAGAATCCCCATTCAGACAGAATTTTGACATATGTGAGATCTCTAAACTGATTGAGTACAATCCCCCCAAAGAAGAATCCAAGCATCTGCAAATGATTGGCACTAAAAATTGTCAAAATATAAATGATATAACAAGCTGATAAGAACTACACCCGTCTACTTCTACCACATTCGATTAAAACCTGAAGTTTTGTCAAGTAACACAGCTTTGTCAGAGGAAGTATGCATGCACATGTACGAGCTAATGGTCTTGTATTTTATATTAATACATTCTAATATCCTCACAATATTGACCGACTAAGTTAAAAAATTAGAATAAATTCACAGAATTATTAGATTTTCAACACAATAATAAGCACACAAATAGCTACCATTGTAGATTATAATAAAGCAAAATCATTTTAGATATCTTGCTGATCATGACAAATAAAATCATTAACAAACAGAAATAAAATTCACATGAACAATATCAATCATAAAGAAATACATCACCCTCCACACCCCCCCCCCCCCCTCCCCCCCCCCCCCCTTTAAAGGGGTACAAAATGAAGATTTTATTGGAGATGACAAAGCCCTACCTAAGAAATCAAGGATTGACAGACTAATTATTGTCCAACAGTTGTTCATATCAATGGACTTCGACATATGATCAAACTGATTGGAATATCAGTTAATAAAAGTTGTTTGGCTTAAAAATAATAGGGGTAATTTTTTTGTATTGCAGATGGTCACAAAAAAGCTCTATCCATCTCAAGGAGAATCTCACCATAACCATATCTAAGAATGAATATAGTAGGGGTAAGTCGGGTTAATCTGAAACAATTAATTACTAAATAAACTTCTAAAAATATATCTATATGGTATTATTTTAAACTCAATTAAGTCCTCTATGATGGGAATTTGACTCTCAATGTTAAAGGAAAAGAAAATAAATGAATTGATTAAGTTTCCATAAAAAGTAAACCGGAAGCTGAAAAGTTACATGCATACAAACACAGTTGACTTGAAATTTAGACAAAAAGAAATATTTGTCTCTCCAAAGTCCAAACAGAACCCACTTAAACCCCATTGGGATAGAATTTTGACATTTGTAAGATCTATAAACAAGCAAAACAAACTGATTTGGTATAAACAATCCCACAAAGCCAAAGAAGAAACCAAGTATATGCAAATGATTGGCACTAAAATGAAAAATTGTCAATAGGGAAATGAAATAACAAACTGATAACAAGTATTACACCTGTCTACTTCTACCATACTCCATTAAAACCTGAAGCTTTGTCAAGTAGCACAGTACAGCTTTGTTGAAGCAATTTCAAAGCAAGTTTTACTTCAGGACATTGTAACAAGATGGTGTAACACAAAAAGAGAGCCAGAAATATCAGCCTCAAGAAATAAAAGCTTTAACCTCTAAGCTCACTTGAGTTTGGCCACTAAATCCAAAGCTACACTTCTGAGATAAAGAGTAAAAGACCCAGAACTGGTTATAATTTATAAGACTTTTTGTATGGAGCATAGCTTACTCCATTTACTCTAAGACAAACAATTATAACAAACATTTACTCAGGTTACTGTGACCCATGATCGAATGGTATTGCTGATGTAGACATGGATGGCATAGACTAACTCTAATGCCTCTGGACCAGGTTCTACTCTTGGTTTCAAGAATTCATGATGGTTACACAATGCTTGGAGTGCATCACGGGCTATATCCTGTATCTCTTTCTGATCAGACAAGTGACATATACGTTCCAAATCAATCTCATGCAAGTCAACACGAGTGTCACAAGCAGCAGGTATTCCCTGCTGAAGACCAAACTGGCACAATACTAGATCCGGTTGATGGAGCTCCACCAGGTGAAAGCATATCAAAGGACACACCATCTCTTGCCCAGCTGAACAATACTTAGGCAGCCCTGCAATGACATTTTCTGAATATGGCTGCCACTGCCAGACCACCTATGTATATATGGAACACCATATCAATATCACAATTTCAGAACAAAACTGCTATAATTATATGATACACAAGTATATTAACCTGATCTGGGGTCTGTGTGTCACGTACTTTTTATTACTGCACTATTATTGTTCAAATTACTAGTATATTGGGAATTTTTGGTACAAGAATTATTATCCTCGATAATCATTGCTATTAGAAAGTAAAATCATATGTTGCCTCTCCACACCTGTGGAGTGATGTGTATCCTGTCTAGTTAACACACTACAATCTGTAGGTCCTGGATCCATAGCTGATAAATCCTGCGCCACTCACTCAATCAATATGTCACAACACTTTTAACTTAAACAGACAAATATCATTATAAAAAATCACATAAACAAAACAGTACCTAAAATGAAAATGCATTAAATAATATTGACAACTGACACCAAGCACTTGTCACGACAATTTACCAATAAATTTGTTATTATTATTTTTATCAGCATCATCCTCTTTTATGAGAATAATTATCCTCGATTATTAATCGCAATTGGAAAGCAAAATCACAATTTGACCCTCCACATATCTGTGAAGAGATTTGTATTCTGTCTAGTTAACACACTGCAATCTACAGGACCTAAATCTGTAACTGGTAAATCCTGTACCAACCACCAATCAATATGTCACAACAACTACAGCAACAAAAACAACAACAAAGCTTAGTCCTGAAATTTTGGGGTCAGCTATGGCTCCTCAATGTATTAGATAAGGTCAGCCAACACCCCAACAATTGTCTGTTATGGATCCACTCATGATAGATTGCATAAATTTTACGCCAGCCACCAACCTACCGCAACCTTCCTCTTTTTCTTAAGGTTGGGACTAATTGTAAACAAAATATACAACACTAAGCAATGACACGGATGGAGTTATGTCACAACAGACAACACTATTAATTAAAGGAAAAAAATATATCAAATGTTATTATGAGAAATCACATAAAGAAAACAATAATGACAGTGCATTAAATAATATTGACAATTCACATCAAGTACTTGTCATGGCAATTTATAAAAAAATTACAAGTTGTGTGTTTGTGTGTTATTACAGATGCATTCTTTAAAAAGCATTTCAGTTTTTAATTTATCTATACTATTATCATTACGATCATCATCCTAGATTAAATATTAGTATTATCATTCTATATTATCACCCTCTTTTTTTCTTTTACTTTTTTCTTTTTTTTTAATTAATAATTTCACATCCTAAAAGCACCAACACAACACTCTCAAAGCTGGTGTTTTCAAAGATCAACTCTCGGCCTAAAAACATTAACACAGATTAAAGTGTGAGTCTTTAATCTGTATATTGACATTAGAGTTCACATGCTTGTTTATTATATAAAATGTAGGAACCTATGTCTGTTTTAGAGGTATTGAATGATGTGCAATACCATACAGGATTGGGGCCAACAACATGACAACTTGTTCTAAATGAAGGACACATGTATTTTCAATAAATCTAGTAGAAGTTGGAATAAAATAACCCTTCGGGACATGCTCGTATTAAACTACACAATTATAGTGTACTAGTAGACTCATAATTTTGAAGGGAGCAACATTATAATCCTTTGATTTAAATCATTCTTTTTGCTAACAGAGAAATCCAAGACACAAAATCATTATCAAAATAACATTTATCCAATGAAACTTGCTCCCAAACCACGCACTAGCAAAAGATAGATTCATCATTCCGCCCTACGACCTACCAAGCCAGCATATGCAAGACACTATTTCCACATGGAAATGGACAAATCTGGTAGTAATTAAGATTTGTCAAATACATCTCTCCTCCTCCTCCTTTAAAGGGGAACAAAATAGATTACAAAATGAAGATTTTATTGGAGATGACAAAACCCTACCTAAGAGATCAGGATTGACAGACTAATGATCTTTCAACAGCTGTTCGTATCAATGTACATCGATATATGATCAAACTGATTGGAATATCAGTTAATAAAAATTGTTTGGCATGAAGTTTATGATCCCTGAATATCCCCAATTTTATTTTGCAACCCACAAAGAACAGAATCCTGCAAATTTTTTTCTCACTGCATTCTTCTTTCACATTTCAGAGCTATATGATAAACTTGTAAACGTGTAAAATGCGATTAATTCATGTATTCATTATATATTCAAAGTGCCTATTAAACAAAAAAATTGATAAAATATTAAGAGTTTGAAGAAGGGAAGCATGGAAGAATATGTTTATTTAATACTATGAATGCCTTACAATTAGAGAAAGTTATACCATTTTATTAAGTTAATTCAGAATTACAATATAACAGCCTCCACTTGAAAAACTAAATTTAGACCCCTACGTGATTAACACTGCAGAATTATCAGATATAAAGGACAAACACATCGGTTAAACCAACCCACACATTACATTCTACCACAGCTATGATAAACCAAATCAGTTAAAGCACTAAAGAATAACGAAGTAGAAAACCAAATGAGAAAAAGCTAAATTCCAAATTCCACACCTTGACAAAAAAGGAATATTAATCTCTCCAAACAGAACCCACATAAACCCCCCCATTAGGACATAATTTTGACATCTGTAAACAAGCCAAACAAACTGATTGGGTATAAACAATCCCACAAAGCCAAAGAAGAAACCAAGTATCTAAACTTAACTTGAAGAACAAAAAATACTCCATCACAACAGAAAACACAATCAATAATATTATATAATATATTTATTAAAAAAAAAATCAAATATTGGGGAACCTTGGACTTGGATTGAATTGCTCCTCCCACATACAGTACCAAATTGGCATCTGAAATCACCATTGCTAGTTGCTATTACCAAATTGACATACTCCACTATCACCACCAAACAATAATTTTGAAACCCATCATCCCCCATTCCCGCCAACACCAACCCTACATTCTGTTTTCGCAACTCTCTCTCTCTCTCTCTCTCTCTCTCGTCTCTGGTGTATTGTAATTGAAGTAAAAATAAATAAAATAAATATTTGTATTAACAAAAAAGTGGCACGTATGAGTAATAAATGTAAAAGTGAGGGTATAATGGGGAGTAAGAAAAACAAATGTTGTGATTCGAAATATTTCAGGGATTGGGTTTTTTGAATTATAAAAATAAAACCTTCATTCTCAGACTTAGAGAAAGACTTACTATTACAATTTTTTGAATTGCTTTCCATTCTCCTTTACAACAAGAAAACACCTCTCTCATAAAAGATAAAAGAATAAAAAAGGTTCTCACGTATGAGAAATAAATACAAACTGACTTAAAAATCTCTCTGTTTATGGGTTGTTAATGATAAATAAAAATCCCTCTGTTTCGTTCACTCCGACTCAGAGTCGGATAGACTTGCATTCAATATTAACAAATAATATACATTCAAACGTAACAAATTAAAATTGTAAAATTATCATCTTTCATTACTTCATGAACTAAGTACAAAGAATTCAAAAATCATATGCAAAAATCATATACAAAAAGAATCATCATCAATGACGGTGATGGAACTTTGATTTCTTGGAAGGATTAATCTCTGGCGGGATGTCTCTCAAATCCATCAATTGAATCTTTCTTTTGGCCTTTTGAACTTGTTGGTATCCAAGTTGTAGCTTTCTTTTTGACGCTTCAAGTTTCAACTCCAATGACTTCTTCTTCTCCTCTTCCTCCTTTTGCGCTTTCCTTTTCCGCCATGCAGCCAAATTAATCTTGACCACAATCCTCTCTTTCTTTTCACCATTCTCGGCAATATTGCTGGCACCAGAAGACAACGTTGAGATCGCTTCCTTCTCGTTGCCGGCACTATTACTGGCAGCAGAAGACAACGTTGAGATTGCTTCCTTCTTGTCGCCATCATCTTGCTGCTTTGAAGGAAACCCAGAAGCAGAAGCAGAAGCAGAAGAGAGAGTCCTCTTCAAACCCATTCGAGGGTTAGCATCTAACCCCATAGCCACACGAGTTCTTGCATCTAAACCCAAAAGCATAGCCATAGCCATGACTACTGAAATCTTCAAGAGAGAGTATTTTTGCGTTTAGTTTTTTCTTTCCTAAGTGGGATATATATATACATCACTCTCCGACTCCCACACGGAGACGGAGAGACTCTCACTTTCTGTTTTGTGATCACCGACTCAGAGGAATACTTTCATCCCACGCAACCCCTACTAGCCGTTACTATTTCAATCTCTTTATTTAGTCTCCAACTCTCCAACTACAAGAACTGAATTTAATTTCATTCAAGCATAGAAAAGGATTTCTTCTATACCCAGTAAAACTCTAGTAAAATTAAACTCCTTCAATAATTTACACGGCGAAAGGCATCTATGACATTGTCACGTATACTGGTGCCAAACTGCCACCCTATCCTCCACCATAAAAAGATTAAAACTTGAGCAATTGATCATAATAGGAATGAAAAGGCCTTGAAATATTATGCATTACAAGAATTAATAAAAGTTTTACACTTTTTATATAACATGATAGTAATGTACGGTGAACCTGCTTTCTGCAAGCGCAACACAGATTTGAATGAATTGACCAAAAAGAAAAACAGAGAGAATTTTCCAATTGAATAATCATCTTGAAATATTCGCATCTCTCAAATTGTTGGAGAGCTTCACATGGGCCGTGGGATCTTTCTTCTTCTTTTTCTTGAAATGTTTAGAGGCAGCTTTCAACGCCTTAGTCCAAGCCTGTAATGAACAGTGTAAAATATAATAAGAAAAATGCTTTTTGGTTTTTTGTTTTTAATCAGATGATGAAGCAAAAATAAATTGCACTCAATGAAGACAAGTTTTCCTACAATTTTTTCCTCTCAAAAGGGCATATTAATTTCAATTTAATTATCTCAAAATTTCAAATTAAAAAAAATATGGAAATAAAGAAAATAAAATAATAGAAATTCTCTTGAAAGAAATAGGAATAGAAATACCTTTGTGGTGTGTGGGAAACAGGTAAAAGTGGGCTTTAGAGGAGTTGGGGAGAACTCAGATGCCTTGGTTTTGTTCTTGTGCATGTGCTTCATCTTCAAAACATTAAGATTAAGATAGATGTTGAGCATCTTCTTGATGTTGTAAGTGACTTTCATGAACTTGGTTTTGTTGCTCAACACCATAGCACCACCACCAAATGAGATCTTTCTATTTGTGGGTGTCACGAAATCCAAATCTTCAAAATCAGAATCCAAGTCCATGGCACTGTAAGCCCGAGGGACCAAAGGGGACCATATTGAGCTCTGCGTGTAGTCGAAGTCGAAAGCCGATGACTTGTCAGGGAATTTGCAAAGAAGCTCTTTTGACATCAATTTTTTTAAGTAGTACACCACTTTTGTAGTATAACAAGTCTCTCTGTCTCTTCTTCTTCTTCTACTTTGGACATAGCCATATCTAAGAAAGATCATGTTCTGAATCTTCTATATAAGATACTCTCTACATAAACTGTTGTGATCTTTTTTTTTTTTTTTTTTTTTTTTTTTTTTTTTTTTTTNATTCTGGCATTATGAGAAAGTTAGTAGATCCTAGATAAGTCTTGCGTTATATGTACTGTGGCACTAATACTGTAATAACATGTATTTTTAGATTAGTTCACATGATTCATTTTTATGCAAGGGACCCATTTTCGATATTGCATTGTTCGGTTCATAAGATCTATGAGAATGATTTATGATTTATCAAAAAAAAAAAAAAAGAAGATCTATGAGAATGATTTATGTTTTTTTTTTTTTTTTTTATTCCATTTCATTTATATTTTTAAAGAGAAATAGATATGGTATTGTATGATTATTGAAATTACTGGGGTATGTAGAGGATTTCTTTCATGCTTATCAGGCATCATATAGATTACTATAATGATGTCTGTTTCACTTAGAAGACACAACTGATGACATGCTTTTCTACTATGGCTTTGTGATTGAAGAATACTATAATGAGTTGTATAGTGAACTTTTGGGCTGTCTTTTCTCTTTCTATTCTTTCCTCCATAATTGATGACAAAAGTGAGTCAATGGAGTTGGAAAAAAAGTTATTGGAATATAATGCTAGGCTTTGCCTCCATCAAAGCAATATTCGTTTTGGTCATTCCTTCCATTGTATATTTTTATTTCATCCCTATCACTTTGGAACTTTGATTGTAGTATTAGCTTAATTTGAGCGGTTGTTTTATTCAAAATATCACATCTTTTTTTGTTAATCTTATGATGGTGGTTATAGACAATGTTATATATTTGATAATATATTTCTATGTTAATATTACGTTAGTTTGGAGATATTTGTAGTGTTGTTAATTAATTACATTTGTGGTATTGTGTAAGTAGAGCTAAAATTATTACAGGTTTTAAACAGGTTTGAACAACATATTTGGGGGAAAACAGTGGTTTTAAAGCCCAGTGGGAAAAAAAAAAAAAAGGAACCTATAGCGGCGGTCAAAAAGCGTCGCAATAGGTGCACATTTTATCATTTAAATAAAACCCTATAGCGGCGGGTAGACATGCCGCTAAAGGTACGTACATATAGCGGCGTTTATACCCGCCGCTAAAAGTCATTTTACATAAATTTGAGCGTTGTATGGCGGCGGTTTTTTGCCCGCCGCAATAAACCAAAACCGCCGCTAAAAGGTGTATCTATAGCGGCACCGCAACAGTGGCGGGAAGAACCGCCGCAATAGCACCCGCCGCTAAAGGTCAAATGTACCTTTAGCGGCGGTTTTTGGGGCTTTAGCGGCATTTTTTGGCCCGCCGCAATAGGTCATTTTTTTTGTAGTGTCTCTAAGAGGCATAGGGTGACTAACTTGAGCCCCATCTTCAAGGGATAATAAAATTCCAATTTTAGCTCAACAAAGGTCTTACAAATATCCAAACACAATTTTAGGTAAATATATGAAATCATAAGCTTATAGTCAAAGTTTCAATAATTTGTTGAAATTTAAGAGTTTTTAAAATGATATCAGAAATAACCAATAATAATAAGAAGGTCATGTAACCATATGACTTGATATATTAATAAGACTATTGATCACATGACTTGATATATCAAATCATATATCAATAAGGCGACTTGATTTGATATATCAATGTGATGTTGGGTGGAGATACTCACACTAAATGACAAAATTTGAAAAGTTAAATCAATTTCTTGTAATTTATTTACATCATTCACAATTAACGACAAAAGCTTGAAAAGTTGAATTCAACATTTAGTTTCCTTTCATTTATTTGATAGCATTCGCATCGAGTGGAAAAAACAATAAAAGTTTTATAATTAAAAAAAAAAAAAAAAACTTAATAAAAAGAAGACATAGAAACATAGATCAGATATCGGTTCGGTATTGATCTACCAGCTATAATGACCTATTTTCACCAGTAAGTCCAATATATGGAGTGGTACTATTTGAATGTGTTTTTGTATTGGTGGACTGAGTGGTAGGATAATTACTAATTGTATTGGATGATTTCATTATTAACTTCCTTGATTAGACCTTTGTGGCCGAATATAATTTATGAGTTTGATCTATGTTATTTGTTTGTTTATGGGTTTGGTAATTGCAAATGGTAATGGTGTTGTCTTTTTGGCCAACGACTCTATTTTTAAGAATCATTTGGTGGTTTCAAGTGACAGTATATATGAATGGTAGTTTGGGTGGTTTGTGTGACGACGGTGTTTGTGTCTTTTTCGCTAAAATGAGTAGAAAAATGAAGTAGAGAAAAATTATTATTAGAATTTAGTAGAGATAAAGATTAAAGTTAATTTAGGTGTTTATTTGTTAATATATCAAAAGTGGAGTTTTCTATGTTAATTTAGTTAAAATTGTGTGAATGGATTTAGGCCCAAAAAGCCCAAAACAATGAATTTGTAGAGAGCGAGTTGGAAAACTAAGCTTTAATGAATCAAACAATCACTAAAATGGGTTCAAATGACAAGAGAATGAAGTGAGACAAGTTTACACTGAAGTAAATTGTCCTCAGCACAGTCCAAGGAGATTAGTTCTTATATATTTCTCTCAAGCCTAGTTACAAATGCAATTCTTAATTGCTACAGTCTTTTTCTCTTAATTCTCGACCCCCTTCTCTCATTGCCTTCTTCTTCTTTTACACTACCTTCCCTTTTCATCTCTACCCTCCACGTGCAGACCAGATGGTTGGTGTTGATACTTGTTACATCAGCACATTTCTGAAATCTTCATACAGTAACTGTAAGGCTGAAAATCACTGTTTAAGTATCACCTCCACATTAATGCGGCTAGAGGGTTAGTTGCATAGAATTTAATGCGGTGGTAGCAATTTTCTCCTTAGATATTTTAGGATTTCCCCTATCCTATGTTACTGTAATGCTTATATGTATCAACAGAATTTCCTAGAATGATCCCATGAACGGCAAACCACCCACTCAAATCTTGGCTTTGGTTAGCTGAGGAGCATTCATCCTTGGAACCCCCTCATAGGCCCTTATGACCAAAACTAACTTCCTCATTCACTAACACAGACTCCACTGACAATGTTTACTCCTCCTCAGACAACTTCAAGCCCTCGGATTAGGCCCTAGGCCCAATATACGCGTAAATAATGAGCTCCTGGGTCCAATACCTCTACACTAAATATAACATAAAAAAATTAGAATGTGAAAGAATTATTAAGCCTCTTTAACATGCAAAAAAAAATTTCATTCTATATATGGGGGGTAGGAAATTTTCTCAAAAATATTGATCAAACCTTATTTGGCAATTGGCTACACACACTAGGCTATCAGCCACGCGTACTTGATACTATTATGTTCAGATTCACTTGAATATTATACACCCTGATTGTGCAAGCATTGGTTTTGGAAGAGCTTCATTAAAACTCCGCAATAAAAAGTTTGAATAAATATTATTGTCTGCCAATTAGAAAGTAATCAATTGTAAGGAATTTTACTCAAAAAAAAAAAAAAATTGTAAGAAATTAATCTAGTGGACCCGAGAGCTAAAGCATACAATTGCACTCATAGGCCTGTTTAAAAACAAATTGAACTTTATTAGAATGATAGATAGCCTTAGGCCAGTTCAGGTACTTTTGTAACACATGATGTGGGCTTCTATTATATGCCTGGTTTATTTTTGTAATACTTTCTATTCATCTATAATTGACGCGGTTCTATTATATCCCTGGTTTTTATTCTCTTCTTTTCTTTGTCGAGCTTTATTTTTTTATTTCAGATTTGAGTGGCATTATTAGTTTTAGAATAGGAATTATTGAGTTTTCTGTAATGGGTTTTTCTTCATTGTCTTTTTTTTTTCCCCCAGCTTCTTGAGATTAAACCAGAAACAATCATGGCATGCATGTTTGTCTGTTTGTGTTGCAACTCCATGTATGTTCTATATTACCCTTTGTGTGATACAACCGTGAGGTTTCTGATATTATGTGTGTAGAGTCCATATTTTTAGGTTGACAAACTTTGATTAAATATAATCCATTTATAGTGTTTTTGGTGAATCTTGAGTATGTTAAAGGTGTATTTTATAGTCCAAAACAAAGACCCAAGTTCCGATCAAGAAAGAATCAAGTTCAGAGCAATAAAACAAAGTTTCTGTCACTTCGATTGTTAGCTCGACACTTGGCTTGACCAATCAAGATTTTTTATTGCAACATTAATAAAGCTAATACCTAAAGAGGTTTTTAGAGAGAAATCATTGTTTGTGCAGCTAGGGTTTGAATAACCAAGTTTCTCTCAATCTCACTATACTGGAAACTTTCAAAGTATATCTGAGACTCCATCTATTCAACTCGTGAGAGTTCAAGAGCACATAGAGAAAGATCAACACGGTGTTGTTGCTGACCATACTATAGATCTATATGAAGCCATAGATCAATCAAGTTTACAGCAGTTGCTAGTCAAAACCTTTAAGTGGATTTCCTAGAGTCACTAATAGAGAAGTTTGGTGAAATCAGTTAACCACAATTGCTGATCTAAAACCTTTGAGTGGAAATCCCAAAGTCACAAATAGGCAACAATCCAAAGTAGAAGAATTCATGGATTCGGAGCTATGTGTGATCATGCTAGTAAGTACTACATGTGAGTAGCAGTATATTTAGGGTTAAGTCTATTGCATAAACTTCGATTCTATTTAATGGATATGTTTCCTTTAGGGTTAAGTCTGTTGATTTAATTGATGTCCGTGAAACTCTCTATGGGGAATTATCTAATTCTTTGAAAATTGCTAGAAATTCCAAGAAGAGTAAAACATGGTTAAACTTGAAAAAGAGGCATTGAGTGTATGTTTGAATAAATAAATTAATTGAATGTGATTTAAAAAAATAAAAAATAAAATTATGCCTTTGAAGTTGAGAAGAAAAAAAGCTTGGAACAAGAATTAATTAGTCTAAAGCTAAACTAGAAAAATTTCTATTACCAAACCTTTGTTTTGACTAAGTCAGTTTTCAAACCCCTAAAGTCTAAATATAACAAAGTTTATATTTGTACTCCCTTCCACAAGTTTTGAAAAATTGCTTGGTCTACTTTTGAAAAATTTAAACTTGTTAATTGACATGTGATAGAAAATTCAAAAAAGGTTCTCCCAATGAAAAAGGATTTTATTTCCCCCCCCCCCCCCCNAAAAAAAATTTTTTTTCCCCCCCCCCCCCCCCCCCAAAAACACTATGTTTTTCATGTTTTTCACCTACAAAGCTAAAGACTTTTGTTGTGTGGGTGATAATAGATTTTCTGAAGTGAGTGTTTTTTGAACTGCCCCTAATTTAATTCTTTCAATTATTTAAGGATTTTTTTTTTCTATTTTTAGTTTGTTTTGATTATTCAAAAAAATCCAAAAACATTGAAAATTTGCAAAAAGACAAAAATATTTTATTTTGTCTTGTTTTATTTTTTCTTAAGGTGTATCACATGAATTTTAATATCTATCTCTTCACTTAGAACATGCTTAATATTGTGGAGAAACTTAAAAGTATGTGTAGTATAACTTAGTGCATGACTATTTTGAGATAAATGCAAATTGTGGTGTCAAATTGTCAATTGTATAAGAGTTATATATGCACTTTATTTTCTGCTTTAGCACATGCACACTTGTTGCTTGTTATTAAACTCTCTTTTAGGTAAATTTTATGAAATAAATATTTATTGAGAACCTTGAGTTTTTAAGTCAAGTATTGATATGTGTCTTGAAAAATTCTGTAGTTTTCGCACTAGTTAAAAAAAATAGTGAAAAGGGCTAATTAAGGTAGTTTTTTAGGAAAAAAATTAGTAAATTGTATAGATTTTTCTATTATATACTCATTAATGTCAGTGCTCTAATGTTTAACAAACTTGTAAATTTAAATAATTAAATACTCACTAATGTGGCTTCTCAAAAAAAAAATACTCACTAATGTGGGTTATTTTTAGGCAAAAATATGTAAATAGTTATTTTCTATTATACACCTGTTGATTTGAGTGCTTCATAGTGCTTGTAAAAAAAATTATTTTAAAATAAAATCTTTAACTTGCAAGGCACGTCGTGTACACGCTGCAAACAATTGAAGAAACTGGAAACTGAAGCCTAAGGTGAAACATAATAAGTCCTTTACCAATATATAAAAGTCGGTAAAACCTACGTAGTTTCCTCTCTTACAATATCACAAAGGGCATTCCTTTTTTCTTTAGGTTTCCTTGTACGTGGGGTTTCTCTGTTTCTCTCTCGAAAAAGTATGGCTGAAAACAATGAAAGCAAGCGGCCATCTGGGCGGAAGAAGATCGAGATGAAGAGAATAGAGAAGCATTCGAGGCGAATAGTGACGTTCTCGAAGCGGCGCAAGGGTCTTTTCAAGAAAGCCGCCGAGCTTTCCGCCATGTGCGGTGCCCATGTCGCTGTCTTCGTTTTCTCTCCCAAAGACAGACTCTACACCTTCACTCACCCAACTGCTGACTCTGTTATCGACCGCTTCTTAAGCCAACACAACAACAACAACAACCCAGAGGGATCATCATCATCAGCTTGTGATCAGATTCTTCAGTCTGAGTGGGAAAAGTCCATAGACAACATGGAGTTGAAGGAGCTTGAGGGTTACATGGCGGCCATGTTAGAGTTCAAGAAAGAGGCATACATGGAGCAGGTTGACGAGACCGATATCCGGACAATGGTTACTAGAGAGTTTTTCCCTTTGCGTCCGATCGAGAAGCCTGATGTTAATAATGATTGTGAAAGATGATAAACTTGGAGTTTTGGTTCTACTTTGATTTTCTGCTCCTGCTTTTGGCTTTCTTTCATGGGTGAAGATAGAAGGAGGGGTTTCCTTAATTTTCTTTGCTCTTTCTTTCTTTTTTTTTCTTTGTCCTCTCGAATTGGCGAGGCAATAATGCAGTTGGGTTTGAGTTTTCTTTAACATTCTTTGTTTTAATTTTATTTTTTATTTTTGAACTATCATCTTTCATGGATGCTAAACAAGCATAGACAGCAGTATTTGCTTAAATAATATGTGGTTCTTAAGTAGCTCCTGTTTTGGCTTTCTTTCATGGGTGAAGTATATATAGAAATAGGGTTTTGCATAATTTTTCCCTTTTTTTTTTCTTTTTTCTCTCGGATTAGTGATACAATGCTTAGTAGGGTTTGAGTTTATGTTTATGTTTATTTTTTTATTTTATATTCTTGGTGTTCTTTAATATTCTTTGTTTTGGTTTAATGACTGATAATTTTTCTTGAATTAGTGATGCAATGCTTAGCAGGGTTGACGGATATTCTTTGTTTTCTTTAATTTTTAGGCAATGGCCCTGAAATAGAATATATTATATTTCTTTGTCTAGTATTGCAAAAAATGTTTCAAAGAAAAAAGTATTGCAAAGAATAATAATAATAATGAAAAGGCCTCTAACCTAGCGATATACCTCTTCGTCTATTGGTCAATAGAATGTTTTGTTATAATTAAGGCCCAAAAATTTAATGAATAAAAATTATTTTAAAAATATATTATGCTTTTTTTGAATGGTGTGTATTTTATTAATATGTTTTACTATATGTATGCGGTAGTTTAAGGGTGTAAAATTTTTTCAATCTTCCAAAA
Organism: Quercus suber; assembly: GCF_002906115.3. Classification (NCBI taxonomy): domain Eukaryota; kingdom Viridiplantae; phylum Streptophyta; class Magnoliopsida; order Fagales; family Fagaceae; genus Quercus; species Quercus suber. The sequence continues at coordinate 385,822 of NW_027069683.1, read as the reverse complement.
ATTTATTTTTCCTTCCCTTAACAAAATTAAAATTAAAATTATTAGTATTCTAACTCTAAACTCAACATCTTGTGTAAATTAAACCTCTGCATAGGGAATCAAGTTGAAACTTGGACCTAAACCAGTTAGAGACTCTCAACCTATACCATGTTGAGTTGTACTCCTTAGCTTGAACAACAATTCCATGTTAGTGACATTGAGTCCACGATATATTAGACTTATAAATTTATAAAAGTATTTGTATCATAAATCAAGCATGTCTTAGTTCTAAAGCATTTATATTTGTATGCAAGATTGCAAGTACATGAATATGAAAAGATTTATAAATTGTAATTCTTATTTCGAATAGGATAAAAATTCATGCACTCTATTTTCTTGGTGATTAATTCTTGGCGCATGGCTTTGAGCATCCATCAACACAATCAGCTACTTTCTTTCCATCTGTCCAAAAAAAAAAAAAAAAAAAAAAAAAAGATAAAAAAATTAGTTTTGTAGACTTCATTAACAGCTTAGCTCATAGAGAAACATATAATAAGTTCTATCACACACAAGATCAAAAAAATTAAAGAGAAGTTAATATGTTTACCAGGGTTTCCTATGGTGCTAATATTACTGCATGAATAGGTTGCACAGCCAAGCTCACAAAAGTATTGGGAGTTTATGCCAGTGGAGGGAGGTGTTATGCAATCTTTAATGCATTTAAAACCACATTGGAGGGTATTTCTTGTTTGGATGAAACAAAGAATAAAGCAACCTGAGTAGCAATCCTGGAAAGAAGCAGTGATTGCCCTACAAGCATCCCCAAGAGCAAACAAAGCATCACAAGTGACCCAACTCTTCTGAGAATGACAAACGATACTTAAGTAGAGTGTGAGTGCCTCCTTCATCCAGCAAGGACTTAATATAGATTTCTGATAAGGTTTTACATGAATAAACGTTACAAATGGAAATTGAGTAATTAAATTTACAAAAGTAAATGCAAGAATCTACATAGATTTAAATTGATGGATATGATTCATCTCACTTTAAAAGGGATGTCCATTATGATGGACATCTCCCATAATCTTTGCAAATTTGGGCATTAATTAATTAGCATTTCTTTTCTCTACAAAGATTTTCTATGGCCACAATAAAATTTTACAACATTTTCATAAAAAAGTGAGCTAACAACTTTTTCTCAAAAAAAAAAAAAAAAATGTGAGCTAACAACTTATTATATGTCAAAATAAAATAAGGTCACATCCGGATCCACCACAACTCAAAATGACCTAGCCAATCAAAGTGACGAGTGACCTAGTGCTTATAGTTTAGATCTATCCGAGTGTCAAATAGATATCCTAAGTGTATAATTAATCCAATTGAACCAGGTGGCTTCTTTATTACCTATTCAAATTACATATTTAACGTGGGCTACAACTAGTTCAATTGGTAAAATATTTTGTCATCAAAATAGAAGATTGGGAGTTTTGAACATGTCTATCCCAAGAATCAATTGATGTCTTGGTATGGTGATAATGAGAAATTATTATGGAGCAGACATCATACGTTAATATTCAATTGTACCAAAAAAAAAAAAAAAATGGAAGGTAATTACACTCTTCTCCTTAAAATTTAGGAGAATAACAATCCACCCTAAACCTAAAGGAAAAAAAATACTTCTCTACCTTGAGAGTTGAGATTTGAAGAAAACCACATCTCCCCTTCCCCCTTCGTCAATATTAGTAATAGAATATTTCAATTTTTAAAAGATTAATTCTCTTAGCAAAAGTTTAATCATAATCAGTAAAAAAAAAAAAAAAACTTTTATACTTAAGCTGTTAAGCATTCTCAATTCAATTTGGTATGTAAACAAGTCGACATTTATTTATTTATTTTTGAAAAATTTTTTACTTAAATTAAAATCTGAGCTACATATTCAACTGAGGGAAAAAAAAATTTGCCTCGTTTTATAGCCCATTGTGTATTCTTGTGCGTAGGATGTAGAAAACACAGCTTGATAATTAAGGTTTTGTTGTTGTCATGTTTTATAGAGAGAGAAACGCTGTAGCCACACTTTATTTTTTTTTGATAATAGTAAAATCCTTGCAACTCCGTGAACGTAAACAAATTGCCGAACCAAATATATATTGTCTTGTGCGTGTGATTGTTTTTCTTTTTAGGTGTGTTTTCTCTATTTTTTTTTTTTTTTTTTTGTTTTTTTTTTTTGTTTCTCACAGGTTGGAATTTCAGTTGAATTCCCTACAAATTACTACAACTATAAGTCGATATATATATATATATATATATATATATAATATTAGAGAAACAATAAGCCGACTTAAATTGAAGACTGAGTTATGTATTCAACTGATATTATTCAAGTTTCAATTGCCAAACATATATAGATACTTACTATCTTAATATGCTAAAGTTTGGTTGCTTATTAAGCTTACTTACATATTTATATAAGTTTTTACATCTTTTTTCTTCAATTAGTTTGGTGTTTAATCTTTGGACAATGGAAAAATGCCACAGCCAGGGAAGAGCACGAACTCCAGAAATACAACATTTTCCAGAATTCAATTGCAACTCTTGAATTCTATAAAATTATTTATTATACAGCAAAGTCATACAAATTACAAATGCTTTAAATGATTTCAATTTCAAAGTTTTTAATTAATTCAAAGTATTTTTTTTCTATTTCAATTTGCATTGATTTCTCCCCCCCCCCCCAAAAAAAAAAAAAATCAATTTGCATTGAATTCCTAAAAGTATGCCTACTATATGGTTTAGGATTTCTATAGTTCCTACAGTATCTTCGCTTTATGGTCCTTAAATCTTAACTATCCTTTGCTTAATAAATGGTTCAAATTTTGCTACGTCCTCAATAGTGCTAGACAATAATGTTGGTTTCAAAATTGATAACAAGGAAAAATATGAACCATTCTTATAACCATGGACCGTAAGGATTTTCAATCCTTAACTTTTACATCCATTTCCTTCAATTATTTTGATTTATTTCCTTAATAAAGGGAAGCCAAATAGTTCTTATAACTCCCATAAAATATATATATATATATATATATATATATATAAATAAAAAAAAAAAAAAAAAGAGAAAGAGTTCTTATTACTCACCAAATATATCCTAATTTCAACCTTGAGTAGAGTTGCAACTCAATTGATAGTTTTTGGTGTTTCTAGTAAAAACATTCAAAATTCAAATCTCCCACTCCAAAATATTTAATTATCAAATAAATATATAAAAATAAAAGTTTTGGATACAAACATGGTTCGCGAGTCCATTATAAATTTATATTAAAATATGTTAAAGAATTATTTTTATAATTCATGTATAATACTCATTATATTTAAGAATTAGTTATATTACATGCCATTAAAAAAGGGGTGTGGGGCCGAAGAGTCCAAAGATACTCATCCACATATATATTGGGCTCGAGGCCCAAACCGAGGACGGGGACATGTCCGAGGAAAAACACGTGGTGTCAAAGAGGCCTACAGTTGTAGGCGAAGAAGACAGTATTGATCGTAACAGTCCAGGAAACTACGTCGAGGACGAACTTTTCCTTGATTAACCAAGGCCGAGATACGAAGAAGTGTTTTACTAACAAAGGCAACCTTCCATACCATTCCATATGAGAAGATAAGTACAATAGGTGAATAGGACAGAACGTGATCATATGGGATCTCCAAGGAAAGCTGCTACCTCCACATTAAATGTACTACTACTAAGTCTCTGGCTGCATTAATGTGAAGGTGATATCTGAACAGTGTGTTCCAGCCTTACAGCTATTGCATCGTGATGTAGAGGATAGGCTGATGGGACAAGTATCAACACCAAACCCACCAATATACACGTGTGAAGTGGGAATGAGAAAGGAGGATTATAAGAAGAAAGACGAGAGCATTCAAGAACCAAACTTGTAACCCAATTTGAGAATAATATACAAGAACAGTGCACCTCAGACCTTGCCGAGGACTATTTTTCTTCAATACAACCCTATTTCTTTTCATTCTCTTGTCATCTGAATCTATTCCAATGTTTGTTTGATCAACTAAAGCCCAGTTTTCAAACTCATTCTTTATAAATTTATTGTTTTAAGTTTTTTGGGCTTAAGTCCATCCACGTAGTAGGCTACGAGTTCAAATCTGGTCTTTACAATTGACACCGTCTGTGGGAAAGATTGATGTTTCAGTAAATCCAACTTTCAACAATGGTAGGTTCAGGTCTACATCAGGCAGAATCTACGGGGTCTCAGCGTCAAGATCACTTTCGTGATCTTGAACGGTAAAGAGACCAGGAGGGAAGAATACATACTACCCACACTAGTAGAAGCCAAGCTAGGGGTAAAAGCCACGTCTCTCACGAGGATAATACCAGAAACATGCAGAGAGAGATTGACCACCTGAGGAGAAGTCTGCGTCATGAATGGCAAAGGCGAACCCCATCCAATCTTGGTTTCTCTTTTGACAACAATGAGGATGAAAGTTATAGGCGCAGATTGAGAACTCCCCCTAATGAGACTTTCTCATCTGATGAAGACTATCATCATGAACGTAAGGATAGAAATTCGTCCTCGGTCAGTCTGGGAAACGACGCTATGAGTAGATCACTGAACCAGATTGCAAGGTCACCTTTCACACGTTGGATTGAGAGAGGAAGACTTTCTCAAAGATTTTCCCAACCCACGTTCACCATGTATAATGGTAGAACAGACCCTGTGGAGCATGTTAGCTACTTTAATCAAAGGATGGTTGTACACTCCAAGAATGAGCATTTGATGTATAAAGTATTCCCGTCCAGTTTGGGGTATGTGGCGATGAGGTGGTTTAATAGTTTGAGGGCAGGTTCCGTTGATTCTTTTAAGGAACTTACTCAAGTATTTGGATCCCAATTTGTCACATGTAGAAGGGTTCCTCGGCCTTTAGCTTCTTTGTTGTCTTTGTCCATGAGAGAAGGAGAAACCCTAAAGACGTATTCAAATAGGTACTCGGAGATGTTCAACGAGATGGATGGTGATTTTGACGACGTTGCCATTAGCACTTTTAAGCTTGGCCTACCTATCGAGCATGGCTTAAGGAAGTCTTTGACTGGGAAACCTGTTACCAATATACGTCAACTCATGGATCAGATTAACAAATACTAAAGGGTTAAAAAGGATCAGCAGCAAGATAGGGGAAAGGGCAAGGTTATCCCTCAGGAGATGAGGGATTTTAGGTTGGACCGCTACAACAATAACAGACTCCAGAGAGATTTTGCTGGACAATCTTCACCCGCAGCTCCTTAAGTTGTAAACACTGTGTTTAGAGAGCCAGTGAATCAAGTTTTAGAGAAGATCAAGAATGAGCCATACTTCAAATGGTCGAACAAGATGAGTGGAGATCCCTTATGACGTAACCAAAGCCTTCATTGCTAGTACCCTCAGGAGCAGGGACATACCACCGAGGACTGCCGAACATTGTGGAATAATTTGGAGCAACTAGTCAAGGAAGGGAAATTACAGCATCTCTTGTACCACCCCAACAAGCAAGGTGACCAGTTAAGGTCTGGGAATCAAGGGAATGCTTCCTCAAGGCCCCCAATAGGCACAATCAATGTCATTTTTGCTGTACTTGGGAGGATTGGTTCATAGCCCTCTAGAGTGATATCTGTAGCTCGGCTCCCAATCGAGGACACTAGTTTTAGGCCGAAGAGGGCCAGAGTAGAAATTCGACCAACGTTGAGTTTTTCGGATAAAGACAAGGTAAGGACCATCCAGCCATATGATGATGCTTTGGTGGTGACCCTCAGAATATGAGGGTACGATGTAAGAAGGGTGATGGTAGACTAGGGCAGTTGTGCAGAGATCATGTACCCTAATTTATATAGAGGGTTGAACTTAAAACCCGAGGATCTAACCGCCTATAATTCACCCCTGGTGAGTTTTGATGGGAAGGTTGTTATCCCAAATGGCCAAATTAGGTTACTGATGCAAGCAGGCTCAGAAGTAGTGGAAGTGAACTTCATAGTGGTGGATGCGTACTCCCCCTACACAGTCATTGTGGCTAGGCCTTGGCTCCACACCCTAAGGGCTGTTTCTTTAACTTTGCATCAAAAGGTGAAGTATCCATCAGAGGATCAGATTGAGGAACTGGTAGGGGACCAATCTATGGCTAAGCAGTGCCTAATGTCTGCAATCTTGCATTAGTAAGTAGTTGAATCCTCAGACTCATCTAAAGAGGGTTTATAGTAGTCAAAGTCTTCGAAATCACTTGCCAAAGGGATAGCCGAGGAAGCCAAATGTGAAGATTTAGAGAGATTTGCCATAGGTGATGATCTGAAAAAGTTCTTGCAGGTTGGAGCTCAGCTACCACCTCAAGAGAAAGGGGAGCTGGTGGAATTTCTCAAGAAAAAACGTCGATGTATTCGCTTGGAATGCCTACGAGGTTCCAGGAGTGGATTCGAGCTTCATCTGTCATCATCTAAATGTTAGTTCATCTGTCACTCCCAAGAAGCAACCACCTCGGCGTTCATCTAAGGAACATTCCGACGCTGTCAAAGACGAGGTCATGAAACTTAAGCAAGTCGGGGCTATTAAAGAGGTTTTTTACCCCGAATGGCTAGCTAACATAGTAGTGGTAAAAAAAAAAAAGACTGGGAAATGGCGCGTATGCGTAGATTTCACAGACTTGAACAAGACCTGCCTAAAGGACCCTTTTCCTATGCCTCGGATTAACCAATTGGTGGACGCAACTGTGGGACATCCTCGGATGAGCTTTCTGGATGCCTTCTAAAGATATTATCAAATACCCTTAGCTTTGGATGATCAGGAAAGGACAGCTTTCGTCACTCCTACTAGAAATTATCATTATAAGGTGATGCCTTTTGATTTGAAAAACGCAGGGGCTACCTATCAGAAGATGATGACCAGGATGTTTGAGCCACAGCTAGGAAAAAACATTGAAATCTACATCGATGATATGGTGGTAAAAAACAAGGTTGAGTTTGATCATGTTAATGGCCTCGGAAGTATTTTTGATATCTTGAGGAGATATAAGCTACGACTTAATGCTTCCAAGTATTCTTTTGGTGTCAGATCAGGAAGTTCTTGGGCTACATAATCACGCACCGTGGAATTGAAGTCAACCATGACCAGATTAAGGCAATTAACAGCCTGCAACCACCTCGGAATCCCAAGGAGGTTCAGAGGCTTACAAGGATGACTATTGCTCTAAACCAATTCATCTCTCAGTCAACTGACAGGTGTAGATCTTTCTTTCAGTTATTGAATAAGTGGAAGGGATTTGAATGAATCAAAGAGTATGCCCTAGCTTTGCAACAGTTGAAAGAGTATTTATATCGGCCACCTATATTGTCTAGACCTAAGGTGGATGAGGTTTTGTTTGCTTACATCGCGGTGGCTTCCCACGTGGTAAGCTTGGTGCTAATATGCATTGATGATGGTGTACAGATGTCAGTTTACTACGTGAGCAAGTCATTACATGAGGCCGAGGTTTGTTATTTACCACTAGAAAGGGCCATTTTGGCAGTGGTACATGCTATACAAAAGCTTCCCTACTATTTTTAATCACACACAGTTGTCGTCTTAACCCAACTTCCACTTAAATCTCTACTACGGAGTGCGGATTACACAGGAAGAATTGCAAAATGGGGTATGACTTTAGGGGCTTTTGACATCAAGTACATGCCACGCATCTCTACAAAGGGTTAAGTTCTTGCCGACCTGGTTGCTGAGTTTGCTGAATCCCCGGAAGAAGAAAAGATAGAAGAGCAAAACATGGATGGAAAATCAATTGGAATGATTTCAGTACAAGAACCTATATCCTAGAAAGTTTATGTTGATGGTGCAGTGAACCATAGGGGATCTAGTGTGGGACTAGTCTTGATATCTCTAGAGGGCATCATGAATGAAAAATCCTTAAGGTTGGGCTTCTCGACTACAAACAATGAAGCTAAATATGAAGCTCTGCTGAAATGGATAATCATGGTACAAAAAATGGGTGGAAAGGCAGTGGAATTGATCTCTGATTCAAGATTGTCGTTGGACAAGCCCAAGGAGAGTTGGAAGCCAAAGATTCCAGAATGCAAGAGTACTTAAACCAAGTTAGGCATTTACAATCTAAGTTTGAATCTTTCAATCTATCACAAGTCCCTAAAAGTAAAAATATACATACAGACTCCCTTGATACATTGGCAACCTCCTTGGCATAAATTTTACATCAGGTAATCCTCGTAGAAGACTTATGTAGACCTACCAAGATAGAAAGAACCGTAGCCCATGTTAATCAAATAAAGGTGGGTCCTAGTTGGATGGACTCTATTATATTGTTTCTCAAGGAAGATGTTTTGCTAGAGGATAAGTTCGAGGCTAACAAAGTGCGAAGAAAATCTCCTCGACTCTGGCTGTTCAAGGACCAGAAGTTATATAAGAGGTCTTTTTTTGGCCCGTATCTATTGTGTGTACACCCGGAGGCAATTGAGCTAATCCTGGAAGAATTACATGAAAGGATTTATGGAAATCATATGGGGGTAGGTCTTTATCATATAGGGCCCTTATGCAAGGTTACTGGTGGCCGAAGATGCAAAAAGAAGTAGATAACTATGTAAAGAAGTGTGACCAATGTCAAAGGTTTGCCCCAAACATTCACCAACCTGGTGGAGTCCTTAATCCTCTCTGTAGTCCTTGGCCTTTTGCTTAGTGGGGCTTAGATATTGTTGGCCCTTTCCCTAAAGCAGCAGGGAACAAGTAGTATTTACTGGTCGGCACAGACTACTTCACCAAGTGGGTTGAAGCCGAACCACTAGTAAATATCAAGGACGTGGATGCCAAACGATTTATTTGGAAGAACATTGTCACCAGGTTTGGAGTCCTTCGCACCCTCATCTCGGACAATGGTTTGCAATTTGATAGCAAGGTCTTTAGGAGATATTGCTGTGACCTAAGCATAACAAATAGATATTCCACCTCGGCATATCCACAGGGGAATGGACAAACTGAAGTTGTCAATAAGGTTATAGTAAGTGGACTCAAAAAGAAGCTGAATGACACAAAGGGGAAATGGGTCGAAGAGCTGTCACATGTCCTATGGACTTACCAGACCACGCCTCATAGGTCCACACGAAAGATGCATTTTTCAATGACATATAGGGCCGAGGCTGTTATTCCTCTAGAAACCGGATTCCCCAACCTAAGAATAAGTTCTTTTACTCTGAGCAGCAATGATGGGTTATTGGAGAAGAATTTAGATTTAATTGAAGAACGAAGAGAAAATACCATGATCCAATTAGCATATTATCAACACAAGCTCAAACAGGGTATGATGCTAACGTAAAGCTAAGGCCATTAATAGTGGGGGACTTAGTCTTAAGAAAGGTTGTGGGAGCTGCTAGGAACCCAGCATGGGGGAAGTTAGGACCCAACTGGGAGGGGCCATATCGTATAACATCAGTCGTTGGGATAGACGCGTATTATCTTGAAGATCTAGAGGAAATGGCTGTACCTCGTCCCTGGAATGTAAATAATCTTAGAAGATATTATTATTAATACAAATTTTCTTCACCTTCTTTGGGTTCGTTATATTACTTATCCTGTGTCTTTACCATCCTTCTAAGTATCAAACAGAACCTTGGTCATGTCTGGCTCCTCGGACCACATACTTTGAGAAAATTGATATCTTTCAATTTATTTTCTAAGTGTTAAATAGAACCTCAATTATGCCTGGTTCCTTAGACCATCTGCTTTAGAAAAATTGACACAGTATGACATTAATCTAAGTATCAAACAAAACATTGGTCATGCCTGGCTCCTCAGACCATATATCTTAGGAAAATTGATATCTTTCAATTAATTTTCCAAGTGTTAAACAGAACCGCAGTTATGCTTGGTTCTTCGAACCATCTGTTTTGGGAAAATTAACACAGTATGACATCAATCTAAGTATCAAACAGAACCTTGGTCATGCCTGGCTCCTCAGACCACATACCTTGGGAAAATTGATATCTTTCAATTAATTTTCTAAGTGTTAAACAGAACCTTAGCTATGCCTGGTTCCTCGGACCATCTGCTTTGGAAAAATTAACATAGTATGACATCAATCTAAGTATCAAACAAAACCTTGGTAATGTTTGGGTACTCAGACCACATGCCTTGGATAAATTAATCTTTCCCTTCAAATGGCTATAAGTCAAGGCAAAATCTTATTTATAACAGACTATGTGAGATGTATGTATATGTGTACAGTAAGTTAATTTCCTTTGTCAACTACTTTGGTATCGGATATAATCACTCTAATCAGCAATAATTTTCATTGCAACAAAAGTTCCAAATGGATGCTCATGAGCATCATTTAAAGCATTTGTGGGCATACTTGTATTTTTGTAAATTTTGACCATCTTTTTGACCCTCATGAGTTATGCTTTGCCAAAGTGTTTAACTCAATAAAATTCACCTGTTTTTGTTGCTTATCATATAAAGCAGGACGATTGCTCTTTACTCAAGTAAGTTAGTGAAAGGAGTGTTATCTCATCATTACTTTCATTGGATTTTAGCTAAAATACAACTTATATCAATTTCAATACCAAAAAAAAAAAAAAAGGAAGAAAGAAGAGGAAGAAGAAGAAGACCCATAACTTTCATTACATAAAAGCCTTCAAACAAGGTAGAACAAGTACAAAAAAGATCAGTTGATTACAAACTGGGAAAGTAAAAAAAAAAAAAAAAATAGATAATCTATTTCTTCATCTTTATTACGAGCTTATCTTTTGGATCTTTGGGAGGTTGTGTATTTGCTGTCGTGGTGGACACTTCGGCTTTGTCCTTAGGATCCTCTTTTGGGGGTATGGCTAAAGTTGCCAATACCAACTCCATACCTTGGGAAGTTTCTTTATCTTGGGAGGTATCCCTGGGAGCAGGAGGAGGTAGGCTAGAGCCTTGGACTGTTTCTCTAGGAGCTTCCCCTATCTTTGAGGTGTCCTCGGCCTGCTTCGCCTCCTCTATAGTAGTATTAGCTGCAAGAGAAGCCTTGAGTGGGCTACCTTGAACTTCATCTGCCACCGAGAATGATGGGACAGCCTTAAAGTCTGAAAAGCTTAAAAGGCGTATGACTGGGGGGGTAGAAGATATTTTCTGCTCTCTTGAACACAAAGGAATCCTCAGCCCCAGCTTGGTTGAGGGCTTCACCCCATGTTAGGGCATAGTAAGTTCTACATACGATCGAGACCTCAGCCCTAAAGGAATTCTCAGTCTTGGCCACCCCAACCTCGTACCTATACTGCTCAGCTTTGTCCTTAGCCTTCTCTTCCTCTTCCTTGGCTTTCTCGGCTAAAACTCTGGCTTTCTCAACCTCCTCCAATTTATTTTTCAATGCAGTAATTTTAGTCTTGGAGGTGGCCAGTTGGTCTTCAACACCTCACAGCTACAGCCTTTGACTCTCGGCCTGCTTCTCTGCATTTTCAAGGGCAGCTGCTGCATATTTTCTTTCACTCTCCTCCTCTTGCAGCTTTTTCTTCATCTTCTGAAGGCTCCTCTCGGCCACTTGAAAGGCCTCCACGGCAGCGTTACACCTTCCTTCCTCCTCTTTCATCTGCTGGTGGCANAGGAGGGGGGGGGGGAGGGGGGTTTAAAAATATATATATATATATATGTAATATAAATAACAAGTCAAGTATAATAATAAAAAGAAGAAAACGGTTAAGTAGAATCATACCATAGCCAAATATCTTTTAAGGCTGAGGAAGACCTCATGCCTTCTCATAGACTACAGCTCGGCCTTGTCTCTAAGGAGCAGCAGAGCTTGCTCACTGCATCGGCCACATAACCAACCTTTTCGCCTTGAGGCCCATCTAATAAGGGGGCCTTATCTAACATTGGGGTCGGAAGCCAAGCTGCGGGCTTGAGCAAAGGGTAACTCCTCCTTTCACTACCTCTCTGCCCCGTTTTGGCTTGTTTAGAAACTCTTTGAACTTCGTCCTCGCTAAGGGGAAGGGTTTGTCCAGCTTCCATCACCTCCTTCCCCTTTTACTCTCTTTTCCTCTTCAAATCAACCGGTTAGGGAGTGGGCAGAGCAGGTGGAGGAGTGGGAGGCTTGGTACGGGCTGCCTTCCTAGGCGCATCCTTCCCAGGTTGGGACTTTATTAAATTCAGCAAACCGGATTTTGGTTTGCGCTGAATACCCATTTCGTCGATTAGTGGTGAGAATGAGGGGCCGAGATCAGGGACAAAAGTTTTCGGTGACAAAGCCTGGTAGAAAACTTCAAACTTGTCCTCGGAATTAGTCACTTCTACCACCTAATCCTTTTCTATATTTATGGTACGGGATGAAGTGGCAACTCCGGTTGTTTGTTGTGATGATGAAGCTTCTACTTTGGGTATGCCTTCAAATATGGGAGTGATGTCTTGGGAACCCTTCGGTTTTGGATAAGGAGGAAGAATGGGTTTTGTGATGAGAGTACCTTCTGGGATTAGAGTGCCCTCAAGAAGGAGAAATCCTTCCACAGCAACGCTGATGCGATGTAGGCGTGGGTCATGAGCTTTTATCACACACTTGGGCGATTGGAAAGCACGGGAAATGGGTGTGATTCCTAGTATCAAGTGAGCTGCCCAGAGTTAACCGTTGTCTTCGTTTACAAGCACCTTGGCTTTAAGAATTTTTTCTAAGCCCTCCCTGTTAACCAAACTAAAATTAGGCTCGGTGGCGCTTCTATCTGCAAAAGTCATGAAGAATAGATCATTAAAAACGAAACAACACAAATCAAAATAAGGTAAAGAGTAAATCATTTTTCTTACTTCTAGAACCACACCTGGTTGCCCCTCTTGCATCAGGCAGGGAAGGTCATCGTGCCATTCCCTTGACACGATCAAGAAGTCCTTATTTAGCCCTTTACTGGACTTAGGGAGGCACTGTATGAGCCTGATTTCGAGCTGCCTCGTCTTCAGGTAATACCCTTTTCCCTTTAAATAGTGGAGATTATATACCCAATTAACATCATGGTGGGTTAACCCTAACCCCATTTTCTCGTTTAAGGCATCCATATACCCTAATATCCTAAATATGTTGGAAACACATTGGGTGGGTGCTAAACTGTAGAACCTAAGGTAGTCCCTCATAACCATCCCCATTGGGATTTTCATGCCACCTTCTATGAAGGCGATTATGAGAATCACTACCTTACCTTCTTGCCTTCGCTCGAACCACTCCCCCTCCTCATAATATCTAAGGTTAACATTGGGAGAGATTCTATATTGAGCTCTAAAACTCGCCATTCCCTCTTCGGATTCTACCAAACACTTAAACCTACCCATTCTTTCAAGAAGATTCAAGAGGGCACCAAAGAGAAATCGAAGAAGAACTAAATCCAAGGAGCGAAAATGCACAAAGGAAAGGAAAATACACGAAAAGACGAGTTGTAGAGATTTTTGGATACCTACAAAATTGGGGAAATTGTCCTCGGACAGACTTCTAATAGTTGTAGAGGCACGAGTAAGTGAGAGATGTTAGTAGGTTCAATGTATGTGCGCTAGAGTTTAAATGAATGCTAAAGCAAGTTGAAGGCTTGATTTCGAGGTTATTTATATCAAAGGAAAAAAGGTACAAGCGGGAAAATTCTCGATCCCATCCCAACAGGATTCTTAGCCGTTCGATCTACATCACAACATAGAACGTAGGGGACAAGGAGCAGCCAGAATTTAATAAGGGTGCGCTCCGGACACCGAAGCATCAGGAGCATGCCTTGGGCAGTTAAAAAGACACTTGTATTGGCAAAGGACAAGGCATGACGAGCCCAAAACATGTCCGAGAATATCAAAATCCTCCTTTCTACCCGAGGTACTAAAAAGCAGGATTTTGAGGGCTATTGTGGGGTCAGAGGGTCCAAAGATACTCATCCACATATATATTGGGCCCGAGGCCCAAACCGAGGACGGGGACATGTCCGAGGACAAACACATGGTGTCAAAGAGGCCTACAGTTGTAGGCGAAGAATACAGTGTTGATTGTAACACTCCAGGAAACTACGCCGAGGATGAACTTTTCCTTGATTAACCAAGGCCGAGGTACGAAGAAGTGTTTTACCGACAAAGGCAACCTTCCATACCATTCCATATGAGAAGATAAATACTATAGGTGAATAGGACAGAACGTGATCATGGGGGATCTCCAAGGAAAGCTACTACCTGCACATTAAATGCACTGCAACTAACTCTCTCGCCGCATTAATGTGGATGTGATACCTAAACAGTGTGTTCCAATCTTACAGCTATTGCATCGTGACTCAGAGGATGGGTTGATGAGACAAGTATCAACAACAAACCCACCGATATACATGTGTGAAGTGGGAATGAGAAAGGAGGATGATATAAAAGGAAAATGAAGTAACAAGAAAAAGGGAATTACAAGAAGAAAGACTAGAGCATTCCAGAACCAAACTTGTAATCCAATTGGAGAATAATATATAAGAACAGTGCACCTCGGACCTTGCCGAGGACTATTTTTCTTCAATACAACCCTATTTCTTTTCATTCTCTTATCATCTGAATCTATTCCAATGTTTGTTTGATCAACTAAAACCCAGTTTTCTAACCCATTCTTTATAAATTTATTGTTTGGGCTTTTTGGACTTAAGTCCATCCATGTAGTGAGCTACGAGTTCAAATTTGGTCCTCACAAGGGGGAAATGTGAAAATTTATGTTTGATAATTCTGTATACGAATATATAGATTGTTTGAATATGCTCACAAATATCTTATTTTTTTTATTGTGTGTATCATTAAACTTACTTTTTTCTTCTTCTTTTTTTGTTTCAACCTTTTCTAAAGAAACTAACTATAAATTACCAAGACCCTTCTGTTTTAATGGCATTACTTGGAAGAAATTAGATTTAAATCCTCCTTCCCAACTGATTGTGAGCAGGAAAAAAAAAAAGATCCATGTAAATTCTCTTGTTATTAATAATTAGTGCCTCACATATTCAACAAAAGATATTAATAAACCTATAAAAAAATTGAAACTTAGAAATTATAATAGATGTACCTCATTAAACTGATGACAATAAATTCATTTTTTGTCATAAAAATAAACACTACATTTTTTCTTAAATAGAAAAGGAATAATAAAAATAACTAAACAAATAATTAAAAAGTTTTGCTAAGGTGAAAAGCTAAATGAAGAATGTTTTTATTTTCTTTTTAAGAATGCGCCACATGACAAAACTTTAGACTATCGTAGCTTGCAAAAAAACATGCGGAACAAAATTATTAGTTGGGAACTTGGAATAAGATATGTATATTGGACACGTTATATTTTGAAGGACCAAATTGAACCAATTGCATATTTAAGAGACCAAAATCGAATCATAATTTTGAAAGATAAAATCAAAACCAATCCTACATTTAAGGGTCCAAGATTGAATGACCCCATATGGAAGGATAAAATTGTTCCCTTTTAAAATTTTTGGGACCAAATTCAAACCATTTACAGGCTCTACCTTGTAGGAAACAACAAATTTTGTTTCATGCAATTCAATTTTTTTTTTCTTTCGAGAAAGATGCAATTCAAATTTTAAACATGTAATTTTGAAAATTTTAATATGAAACTTTCTCATGCATAGCACGGGTTAATGAGTAGTAAATATAAAATTTGGAAGACCCAAAAAAAATGCCCATTAAGAGCATCCACATTCCAATCATATATCTCATCTTATTTTACCATCTCAAAAATCTAATTTTTCAATTATACCATACCATTTACAATATACTCAACATCCCAAAACTCTATTTTCATCTTCTACTCATTAAAATAATATATATACGTAATAAAATATATTTTTTGTTTTCTTTGTTTTTTCTCAATTTTCTCCCCTGTCCCTTCCAGAATCCTCTGTTCCTTTATTTTCACTAGGAGTGGCAAAATACCTCCATTATTTGTCTTGCTCTCGCTCCAAGCAAGTTTTCATTGCTCTGAAGCGTGAACAAGGTGAGGATAGAGTTTTCATGATTTATGTTGGACCTTGCTGTACCGAGCAAATATATAATCTTTCATGCATAATATAATTATTAAAACCTTGTTTATAATATGGAATATTATTGTACCTTTTTTCCTTTTTCAGGTGAGTTAATATAATTATACCTTAAATGTTCAAAGTGCATTGGGGGGGTGGTAAAGCATCCCTTTCTGAAATGCATATTTAAGAGACCAAAATCGAATCATAATTTTAAAAAATAAAATCAAAACCAATCCTACATTTAAGGGTCCAAGATTGAATGACCTCATATGGAAGGATAAAATTGTTCCCTTTTAAAATTTTTGGGACCAAATTCAAACCATTTACAGGCTCTACCTTGTAGGAAACAACAAATATTGTTTCATGCAATTCAATTTTTTTTTCTTTTGAGAAAGATGCATTTCAAATTTTAAACATGTAATTTTGAAAATTTTAATATAAAACTTTCTCATGCATGGCACAGGTTAATGAGTAGTAAATAAAAAATTTGGAAGACCCAAAAAAAATGCCTATTAAGAATAGTCAATCACATTCTCACAACCATACCATGTCTTTATTGATTTTAATCTCTATTTTCTAATGTATCCTTTTACTTCCCCCTCCTACCCAATGAATGGTTTTTTTCCCCCTCTTGGTGTATCCCTCTTTTATATATATATATATATATATAAAATAAAAAATTTTGTTTATTCATTCTCAGTTTGTCCCGAACCCATATATACCTGATATAACCTTCTTTTTCTTCCCTTTCCCCCCAACCCCCTTTTCTTTGTAGTTTGTCCTAAAACCAATAGCCTTTTTCTTTATTTCTCTCTCTTTCTTTATCTTGATCTTTGTAATTTCTCCCAAAACTCATAACTTCTTTTCTTTTCCTTTCTTTATTTAGCTCACTTTCTTTAAGAAAAGGGTGCGGCTTATGTCCAGTTGCTCCAGTGCACTGGAGCCGCACCGATTGTGACACGTGTCCATTTTTGGACACGTGTCACAATCGCAACGCGTCCAGTGCACTGGAGCACTAGACGTAAGCTGCGCCCTTAAGAAAATACAAAAAGTTCACTTATGAAAAATATAATATTAGTAGTATGTATTATATAATGGTTAAAAATAGTACAATTGTGTACATTTATAAAGCACAAAAAAAATTATATAAAATCCTATTTCATATGATTAGTTGATCACTAGATTGTCATATTATCCATTAATATTATCTATTAATAATTGCTATCAAATTTACTACATTATATGTTAAAAAAAAAAAAAAAAGGAAAAAAAAAAATCATTTACTTCAGTCTAAATCGCTTGTGCTTTGCACCTAGGCTCCAAAAAGCCTTTGTGTGCCCAAAATTAGCATGACCCAGAAAATCTGACCATGAGTTTGTAATACATACTTTCACAAATAAAAAATTTTGTTTATTCATACTCAGTTTGTCCCGAACCCATATATACCTGATATAACCTTCTTTTTCTTCCCTTTCCCCCCAACCCCCTTTTCTTTGTAGTTTGTCCTAAAACCCATAGCCTCTTTCTTTATTTCTTTCTTTCTTTCCTTATCTTGATCTTTGTAATTTCTCCCAAAACTCATAACTTCTTTTTCTTTTCTTTTCTTTATTTAGCTCACTTTCTTTAAGAAAATACAAAAAGTTCACTTATGAAAAATATAATATTAGTAGTATGTATTATATAATGGTTAAAAATAGTACAATTGTGTACATTTATAAAGCACAAAAAAAATTATATAAAATCCTATTTCATATGATTAGTTGATCATTAGATTGTCATATTATCCATTAATATTATCTATTCATAATTGCTATCAAATTTACTACATTATATGTTAAAAAAAAAAGAAAAGGAAAAAAAAAAAGTCATTTACTTCAGTCTAAATCGCTTGTGCTTTGCACCTAGACTCCAAAAAGCCTTTGTGTGCCCAAAATTAGCATGACCCATAAAATCTGACCATGAGTTTTTAATACATACTTTCACCCCTACATGGGGAGGGGGGGGAAAGAATCAAAGAAAAAATCAGCCACTAAGGACGGAGCTTCCTCATTAACCACTTCTTTCGCAGAGGGGCATCCAATGCTAAAAACATCCTGGCTCTTTTCTCATCCTCCAAGAAGTCACAGGCATCCAGTAATAGATCATCATCCATGTCTGGTAAAGCCTGGAGAACATCAATCACGTCCTCTGTTGATATAGAGTTCTCTTGCTTTTGTTTCTTTGTTAATGACGTAACTGCAACTGCCATTTCCCTTAGAACATCAGCCATACCATCTTGAATTCTTCTTGCCTTTTTAGACAGTGGAAAAGTTTGTGGCATGTCAGGCTGAAGCCTCTTCTGTTGTTCACTAACATTCTTATCACCTCCTGAATGTAATGCTGCTTCATTTTTTCTGGATGAATGATGCTTCTTCTTACCAACACTGGAATCTAATGCTTCCTCAACTTTTCTAATTGAATGATGATGCTTCTTATTAATGCCTGCTTCTAATGCTTCCTCGTTTTTTCTGGATGGATGATGCTTCTTATCACCACCTGAATGCAATGCCTCTTTATGAGCATTGTCTGTGACATCTTTGTTATCAATAAGCACAGCTTTTCCATTAATATTCTTCTTCCCTGGGGCTTCCTCCACAAGACGAGACTTGCAAGATGGTGTATTGTTTTTTGTAGTAGTAGCTTCATTACCACATATGATGGACATCTCAGAATAGTATGGCATTACTTTATTTCTGAACATCCGAAAGTTGTGATGTGCCTGCATTTACAAAATGTAAGCTACTTGATGCAGAATTTGTTGAAATAACAAATTATATAATGAAAAAACCTTTTTACCTTGAGATACTTGTTCCAGACCCGATCATCACCTACCACTTTTTGTTGTGTTTCATCCCAACTGAATCCCTTTTGAGTAAGTAGTATCTTTATGCTACTGTAATGCCTCCTCAAGATATTATAACGATTTTTCAAGACCACCTTACCATACTGGAAGCCAAATTTTGTATTAAATGACATAATCATGTGTGCCCACGCTTTCTTCTTAAACATACGGCCAATTTTGTTCCCTTTATGCACCTGGTCCAACATTAGTTCTACAAAAAATTGGTCCATGGTCTGTGACCAGTCGATTTTTGAATGATCATCACTAGAGGAAGTTTTGGGAGTTTTTGGAGTTTTAACATCTGTTGTTTTTGCTGCAAATTTTGAGAACATGTAACAACAAATAAATTTGCAGGCTGTTTGCAGACACAAACTAAGTAGGTAGGAAACAAGTACTATTAAATATCACAAAACTTGAAATTGATGAATAATATGTATTCAATACCTTCATCGTTTTTTTCAAAGTCTACATCGAAACATGAAAGACTGTATCTTCCATCAGCAACTGCATGCCCACATATTATGCACAACTCATTATAGTGTGGCACAACTCTGGTTCTGTACGTTACCATATCCGGGTGGGCCTGCATGTAGCATGTGCAAGCTAATTGCATTTTGAAATTTCAAAGATGTAGTTATGAACAAATAGGAAAAATTGTGTACCTTGATGAACTCAGCCCATACATTATCATCAGCTATTACCATATGCAGTGTTTCATCCCACTTGAACCCACTTTGATCAACAAGCATCTTTATCTCATTGTATTGCTTCCTAAATCGTTTATATCTGTTTTTCAGAACATCTGTATCGTACTTAAATCCAAATTTTGTATTAAACTGTGCAATCATCTCAGCCCATGCTTGTTTGCTAAATACATGTCCAGTTTTATTCCCTCTGCGTACTTGGTCTAGCATTTGGTCAATAAAATATTGGTCTTGGGATGGAGTCCAATTAGCCCTCAAACTATCATTGATTATAAAGGAATCATCATCCATTTCCTCACCTGCAATTCAAGGAGATCTGCAAATTAAGCACATGCTTCCAAAATACAATATGCTTAGAGATATATTAGAGTCATGGTAGTCATAGAGGCCATATGAACACACTGTAATTGTAATACAAGTTCAGCACCTAATTCATTGTCTAATTAGCAATTCAATATTATTATCCCCTGGTCCATGCGAAACAATAAATATTTTTAAGTCATGCTTATTCCTCTTGCTTCTACTATTTTTTTTTTTTTAATTTAAAAAAAGGCAGAAAAAGCAAGCTTCTCCCATTCTTGCAATTTTTTTTCTTGTTGAAAGTACTCCAGAAACTATGATGGTCAACATGTTATTTAATTGACTATAGTTCCAGATATCACAAAAGGTAGTTCCCCAACTGGCACCAACCTTCTACTAGTGCATCTCATCTCACTTTTATGTCACTTATTGATTATTCCGCTCAGTAAGCGAGAGAGAGAGAGAGACCATGGATAAAAATAGTAACATGCACCAACCCAAAAGGTGGTAACCGCATGAGATAAGTTTAATAAGTAGAGACTTGGTCAAAAACAAAAAACAAAGGCATACTTCATATATTCTTGGATCAATATGAGATTCTTTTGAAAAAGGAACCTAATACAGGGGAACTATAAAAGGCTTTTTGGGAACTTGACATAACTTTACTAATTAATGTATATTGGATATCAACCCATCAAAGAAATAAATGGTGTGTGTAACTGTATATCTAATAGAAACATAGGACATACTTTCAAGCATTAATATGTAGATGATGACATCAATTTCTGTCAAATGTAGAAATGTAGAGAACAAGTAAAACAAATGTAGATACTGGATAACCTAATAGGACAACATAATCTGAAATAGTGGACAGACTTTATCCTATATTCCTATATAATCAAATTTACAGGAATTTTTTTTCATCACTCTTCTATGTCCTGATGCTACTGCATACAAAATGCTTTTTCTTTTTTTCCTGATTAGCCATACAAAACACATACCAAAGTATGCACTACATCTCTTGTGAGAAATAATGTAAAATCTTTTATATTTTTCTCAGCAACTTTTGCTACTCACCTATCAATATATAAATTAGTACCACTTTCCCTAAAACAAGATATTTACGGTATCCACTTGCATGGTGCAAAAACATCACATTCACTCATTGTTCAAGAAACTTCTTGGGAAAAGATTGGATAATGTTTCGATGTTTGGAATTGAGTTTCTGTTAATGTAAATATTTCTATGTGATTGGTAACATTAGTAGGCACATTTTTCAGAAAATCCATTTAAGCTATTGCAATTTGTTTATTCCTGGAAGCACACAATTGTGTCAAATCCTATAACCATTGACTAGAGAGCAAATCACACAGTTGGAATAATGAGAACTATAGAATTTAAAATATATATAAAAATTTCTTGGCCAGACAGCCTCTCAGCTAAATCATTCAACCTTTCAAATTTCTACCAACATTGAGGATTTCAAACTCAGACTTGCAAATTTGCTAACTAAACCAGACAAGGGCAATTTGATCTTGTATATTCAAGAAATGAAGAGAGCACAGTAAACCCAAAACTTATCTGAATTTATACATTGTTTAGTCTAACTTAATTGATATCTAACTATTATACAATTTTAAGCTCTAACTCAAGACTGTGAGCTTGGCCTTAAAACAATTTCGATTTTTTCCCCCAAAATTATATTAACACGAATGAACAATTACCCAGAATGAGAAACCAAACATTTAGCCCCTATGTTCAATTCAATTCAATTCTCATTGAATAAAAGTGACCCCTTTTGAATTAACCCTCCAAACAAACAAAATTACCAAACACTAACCACACCATTTAGTGGGTGAAAACTATCTGTTTGGTTTCTGAGAAAAAAGGGAGAAACTTTTGGCATTCTACACATTCTTTAATATTTCCCTCAATTTCTCAGCAGCCAAACAGGACACACAAGGCAAATATGAATTTAGAAATTAAGAAACAGTTTCACAAGTCCAGCCAATCATGTCAACAATATATGAATTTCTTATTAGTTTACAAAACTGAGCGTATGATTTAAACAGCAATTCTCGTGTTTGGATGCCAAAAAAAAAGTGTTGGAATTTACAAGCAATCAAAAAACAGATAAAGCAAATGAATAGCAAATAGAAAAGCAGTTAAAAATTTAAAGAAAGGAGAAGAGGTACCTCAAATTCTTTGGCACAGAGGAAGAAGAAGGACTGGTAATGGTAAAAGCTTGGGGGTGGCAAAAAGATAAGGAATAGGATTATCCCAGAATAAGAAAAGGGTTTGGTATTGTTTGGTTGTTTGGTTAAGATTGGTTTACCTATTACCTAATAAATCCATAGCACTCGTGAGTCGTGACTCATCGCCATCGGGTAACTTTTGCCTTTTGGTACAAATGACATGACATGGAGTCATGTATGATGGATGTAACGAATGGGATCCTTGGTCTTTGTTTTTGGTTGCTTGTTGACTTGAGATTTATTGGTTTGGTTCCAAATTTGGGTTCTGATAAGAAAATTACATGTGTCCCCGTGAAATGTTTGACTCGGTTGATTGGTTGGGTTGGGTTTAAGCTAGTAATGTACATTTCATATAACAATGACAAATATCATCTTCTTATTAGTAGTTTTTTTTTTTTTTTTTGAGAAACATTCTTATTAGTAGTTGAAGTCATATTTTGTCTTTATTTTATTTCTTTTATAAAATTATTAAGGACCCCTTTTGAATTAACCCTCCAAACAAACAAAATTACCAAACACTAACCACACCATTTAGTGGGTGAAAACTATCTGTTTGGTTTCTGAGAAAAAAGGGAGAAACTTTTGGCATTCTACACATTCTTTAATATTTCCCTCAATTTCTCAGCAGCCAAACAGGACACACAAGGCAAATATGAATTTAGAAATTAAGAAACAGTTTCACAAGTCCAGCCAATCATGTCAACAATATATGAATTTCTTATTAGTTTACAAAACTGAGCGTATGATTTAAACAGCAATTCTCGTGTTTGGATGCCAAAAAAAAAGTGTTGGAATTTACAAGCAATCAAAAAACAGATAAAGCAAATGAATAGCAAAGAGAAAAGCAGTTAAAAATTTAAAGAAAGAAGAAGAGGTACCTCAAATTCTTTGGCACAGAGGAAGAAGAAGGACTGGTAATGGTAAAAGCTTGTGGGTGGCAAAAAGATAAGGAATAGGATTATCCCAGAAAAGGGTTTGGTATTGTTTGGTTGTTTGGTTAAGATTGGTTTACCTATTACCTAATAAATCCATACGATACAGTGCACTCGTGAGTCGTGACTCATCGCCATCGGGTAACTTTTGCCTTTTGGTACAAATGACATGACATGGAGTCATGTATGATGGATGTAACAAATGGGATCCTTGGTCTTTGTTTTTGGTTGCTTGTTGACTTGAGTTTTATTGGTTTGGTTCCAAATTTGGGTTCTTATAAGAAAATTACATGTGTCCCCGTGAAATGTTTGACTCGTTTGATTGGTTGGATTGAGTTTAAGCTTGTAATGTACATTTCATATAACAATGACAAGTATCGTCTTCTTATTAGTAGTTGAAGCCATATTTTGTCTTTATTTTATTTCTTTTATAAAATTATTAAGGAAAAAGTTTTAATCCAAATAAGTTTGAAACTCTCTTGCTCAAATCTATAATGTGATGATTGAGGAGACTATTTATATTTAATTTTAATCACTGACTTTTTTAATAAGTTATATAGCTTGTTTAAACATTACATATGAATGGTATTATAAATTGTCACATAATAGGTTGGAAAAGATAGCTCAAAACATGTTTAGAAGTAAACTTTGTCTACTTATTGATACAATTTATTAAAAATCATGGGTAAGATACATAAATGATTTTTTTTAGAATCATTATAGTGAAATGGATTCCAGAATAGGAATTACTTGTTTCTTTTTCTTTTATTAATAGCAAAAATATATTTTTAGTCCCTACATTTTGGCCTTATTCCTATTTTGGTCCCTACTTTTTAATTTTACCGCATTTAGCCCCAAAAGTCAAAAAGCAATCTCATTTTAGTCTCTATCACCATCTTATTAATGAAAATTGGCGCAGTATATGCTATCGTAGCCATTAAAATAATATTTCAAAATTTTTATTTGGCATTTTAACAAATGCCACATCAATAATTTAATTAAAAAAGAAAAGCTTTTTAAAAAAATTTTAAATTGTTGACGTGGCATTTTAAAACCTTGGTTTTTTGATATTGTTAATGAGAACTAGATTTTTAATGTTGCCAATGAGAATTGGGTTTTTAATATTACCAATGAAAATTAAGTTTTTTGATATTGCTAGCAAGAACTGGGCTTTTAATGTTACTAATGAGAATTGAGTTTTTGATATTGATAGTGAGAACTGAGCTTTTAATATTGCTAATGAGAATTAAGCTTTTTGATATATAAGTTGTCATGGGATTTGAACCCCTTCAATAAAATAATTTGGGCATGAGTTTGAACTATAAGCCTTGCAGAATATTGGGCTTTATAATAATTTGTATTTGTGGCCCAATTTTGTGATGGCACAGAGAATAGCTAAGGGTTAGCATGATAATAGGGTAAAAAATATTTAGAGAGGCCAAATAATTTATTGGTGATGGTTAGCATAGATAGGTGGTATTTAAATAAGATAGGTGTAAAAATATGTACCCTAACATTCAACCCCCTAAGTTGATTCTCAAAAAAAAAAAAAAAAACCAAAGTCACGTGTAATCTTTTTTTTTTTGGGGAAATTTGGATCACACATGCGAGTTTTTTTTTTTTTTTTTTTTTTTTTTTTTTT